>NW_026042322.1:2603359-2762962 GCF_023856365.1 Brienomyrus brachyistius | reverse complement strand
CAAAACAGATAAAATATTCAGCATTTAAATGACAAAAAAAAAATAAAATCTTGCCATTAACCCTTAACTGAAATTCAGGTAAATACAGCAAGTTTTCAGCTGAGCAATACTGAACACAGATCAAGCAAACACAGTAGACAGACACGCTCAATTGCACGCACATGCACAAGCACACACAAACATACACACGCACAAGCACGCACAAACATACACACGCACACATGACGTTGAGACGGATATCACGATCACCACAGACAGAGTCACACGCTAGCGGACGCACATAACACATAGTGGATTACAATACCTGTGATTTAGGGCATTCCTGCGCGTCGAAATGAAATGATCGGCATCAAAAAAAAGGGAAAAAAAACAGAATCATCACACATGCCACCTTCTCAAACCCAGGTCATTGACACCAAACGCCTGAGGTTTTAAAATATGAGCCCCAGGATGCTCCCAGGACGACTTTCATGCAAGCAGAGAATGAAAAAAAAAATACAAAACAAAAATAAATAATCCATCATGCCAAGGAAGCTCAAACCATGCAGTCATAAGCGACAGTCTTACGATCTGCAAGACCGGCATAACAGGGGAATCCTATACAGCATTATGAGTACAATCTGGCAGAAATATTTCAGATTCTGCTCATACATCTTGACCACATTCTCCTTCTGGCTCATTACCCTGCTTTGCTGGATAAATAACAATAAGATTTTTTTTTCTTGGGAGGACTGGAAATGATGCGGTTTCCGACTGGGAAAAGGGAACGTTCTGTACTCTGAAGACATGGAGTTTAAGAAAATGGCACAAAAGCAGCACCTCTGGTTTCACCTGATTAGTTTGAAATGACTGAATGGACAATGTTCTGGAAAGGATGGAAAGTGTGACCGCAAGTTAACAAGCAGGGCATTAGTGAATTAGCTTTGCTTTGAAAGCCCGGCGTTTACAGCATCTAATGCTACGTTTGATTATCTCTGAGTCGTAAGTCGGAGGAAAATGTCATGAAAGTGTGTTGAAAATATCACTTCCTGTCCCAAACACACCCCTTTTCCGACGCTGATGTCGGAGAGCATTTTGTATGAGATTCCTCTGTGTCATCATTTCAACATGGCGGCTTACACAGTCAACGGTAAGGGTTTTGCTGCTTCTCCATTTAATAGATAGTTCAAAATATGTATTTTGTTAAATGTATTAATAGTAATAAATGTAGCTGGGCTCGGTCTATTTAGAGAATACTATAGCTTTTTGTGCTCAGACATCAACAATAACAGTGTTTGTGGAGGCAGCCATGTTGGTTCCGAGATGTGCATCATGCACCTCAGAATTTACAACTTCACCGAGATAATCAGCATATGCCAGCCTGCCACCACCAGGCCTTTCTAAAAAGATGCAAGATTGTGAAGAACGTGAATTTTCTTTAATAACTCAACATGCACTGAGATTTTGCATAACCTGCAAGATAAACTTGGAGCTGAATATATCAAGATGATAAACTTAATGATAGAGCAAATTGTCATTCAGTAAAAGTGTACAGTATGGCCTGTTAACTCGTGAGGGTAAGCCAGATAAAGCTAACCTGCCCAAGACTAGCCATACTAAAGCTAACCCTGCTAAAGCTAACCCCACTAAGGCCAACCTAGCATAAGCTAAACCCACTAAAGCTAACCCAGCTAAAGCTAACCTCACCAAGGCCACCCGTGCTAAAGCTAACCCCTCTAAGGCCAACCCAACATAAGCTAAACACGCTAAAGCTAAACCCACTAAGGGGCTAAGGCAAACCGCATCATAAGCTAAACCCATAAGGCAAACCCTTCTAAAGCAAACCCCGGATACGAATTGCATTCCATGACAACCAAGAAGCAATGAAAAAAATGTACTTAATTTGGTCTTCATAAAATGATTTAAAAAAGCTGCTCACACCTTTAACCTTAAAAATTCCAAGCGATCAAAATACATTTGTTAAACTTGCTGTCTTCCGGTGGCGGATTTGTTGACATATTATATAGTATGATTATATGCAATTTTTTGCCGTTTTCTAAAACTGCTTCTTAATTATCTGTTTTTATGTGCATAAATACCGTATATCCAAAATTATTGCAGAGTTTTTCAGTACGATTAAAGATGTGGAAACTAAATACAAGCATTGTGGGATAACATGACCTGTTATTGACTATCAGCATACGCATCGACATCAAACTAGCCCGAATCCAGGAACTGCAGATCGTGGGAAAGTGCAAGGCTCCATTTAACAAGCGGCAAAGTACTAATTCATTTTCATGACAGGACTGTTTTTTTTTCCCCACCAAAATATCAGGGACAGAGCAGAAGGGAACGAGTCTGTCGGCCACAAACGATATGTCTGCATAAACATGTCAAAAGATCAGGAACGTGGGTCTTGTCATTAACCGACACCCCTAAACCCTGCACAGTCCTGTAGGAGGGCCCTACATCTACCAAGGAATGCAGCCCAGATGGACATGGAGACAGACAGACGGACGCATCTTTTAAAAGCAAAATCCACACACAGTTAAAAAAAAACACAACAAAACTTCATGACCGGTACTGCAACACTTTCTACAGCATAAACCAAAATAGCTGCGTGTGCTTACTATCATCAGTAAGGCAGGGACAGAACTAGAGCAGACAGCAAATCAAGCGAAAAACGGAAAGAGAAAAGAAACAAGCTAAAACAAAAAAAAAAAAACACAACACCTACATACAATAAGGCCCAGAGACTCACCGTGTGATACGCCCGGGGTAGTGGAGGCTTCCCGACTGGATATGGGTCAACTGTATCGATGATAGTTTGCCTTTCTCCTTTCTGATTAATCTTCCGGAACCTTCTGCGGGACTGTCGGTGTGACGCTTGCCGCTGAAAATACTCCTCATTTTCATCCATATAGTCGACCTGGTAAGATGGGAAGAACGGAAAGGATGGGCTGAGAGAGTCTCGGGTGCTCCGACGGGCTGAGCAGCACAACTCAGGAATGCATTTTTGGGAAAAGCTCGGGAGAAAGACGAAATTCGACAAAGTAGGAGAAAATCACATTTCAGCGCCGTGCCCCGACATGATGCCGATTTACCTGTTCGCCTGGTTGTCAGGCAACGGTCGGGCTAGCTGCTTTTGAAGCTAGCTGTATGAAGCACCACCAAGGGGCAAACATATAGGAACGCATAATTCCTTCCAGGTAGACGACCAAAACGACAGACACGGTGCTGAGAGACGCTCAAAACTAACCAAATTTACAGGCGATTCAGCAAATCCCTACTCACACCCCCCCCCACCCCCCACCCCCAGGCACAGAGATTAATTTCTCCAGTCAGCAGGGGGGGGAATGAAAAGAGGGATGCCAGTGGTAAATTAGAGAAGACACAATATTTCCCCCATCGACAGGAGTCCAGGGCATCCAAGAAAGCGTACGCTTCGACCGCGTAGATCACTCCTGAAATCCCAAAATACCACGCGCATAAACTATCATCGCACCCAGATCCTTGACCACGGCTATCTCGATTCACGCAGATGGCATGTCTATCGGAAAACAAATCGATGCAAGAGGGAAAGAGGAATCAGAAGATGCTTTTGCTCACATACAGCTTCCCGCGTCTCCTTCACTGCAGACTCATTTTTTATTTTTTCCTCTCACAGCATACTGCCTTCTGCAGTAGACATCTCCGTACCGTGGTATCCGCTGCTATGGCAACCGCTGATTGCTATGGCAGCGCAGATTGCTGGCGCACGACCAGGAATGGAGCCCATGACTGTGTTAATGTAACTCGAGCCGCGCTGGAATAACTGTACGGCATCTGGATTACATAAAAGGCTGAATCACCGGTAAAACGTGAAACAATTAATCCCACGCAGACGATACTAAGGAGAAGGACGCAGAGAGAGAAAATGGCTGCGAGCCGCCCTCACGATGAGGGCCACGAAAAGCCAATCGCGACCTAAACTTCATCAACATTAACCAAACATCTGTTTAACGTCTCTGCGAAATCAACCTACTGGGAGATAACTGCCTAGTGCCACCCAGGTAGCAACAGCGCAAATGCAGTAGAAACCGATGACGATGGATGATCAATGGATCTTGATTTTTTTTTTCCCCCCTCCCCTTTAATGCAGAGTCTCCAGATTCCCCCAGGCTATAAAACTAAAAGATATTTCCCTGCCCAAGATCTGTGTTAGTTTCAGCAATGAGTGGCAATGAGAAGTGGACATTTCAGGTCCGGAAAGTAAAAATCCAGACCAGGATTTTGTTTCAACCAACCAGACTGGTACTCTGTGACATATAGAGTCACAGAGTACCAGTCTGGTTGGTTGAAACAAAATCCTGGTCTGGATTTTTACTTTCTGGATCTGAAATGTCCAACTCGGGTGTAAATTATCTGGCAAAAGTGCTCCCCAGTGACTGGGGGTGTAAACATTCTATACCAAGGACTCCACCGAGGTAACAAAGCCATATCCTTACATCACAAATTTCCCACAATCCCCACAACTAAAAAAAACAAACAGTCTTGTAAGAGTAGAAAGTAGGTAAGCAAATTATCTTCCTGAAATGAGAATTTCCTGATAAAAACCTACACACATCATTTACGCTTATCTCTGCAGTTTCAACCGCAATTCAGAGAAGTTTCGCTACATCTGAGGAAGAACCTGAATACAATATAATATAATATAATATAATATCATAATATAAGAACAATATAATAAGTGTCTTCAAAGTGAGACACTGACCCAAAGACAGAAAGTAGCTCTTTCACTTCTGCTATCTAAAAAGTCCCTTTAATTTCATAATGCCTCCATACTAATTATTATTAAACTACTTGCTACATTTAGACAAACCCTGTCTTTTGATGGAGTTTGCAGAGAGGTTTTCATGCATTGGTCAATGCCCTGGGGTGCTGTTGACACCATGGCACGCCATAGAAAAAAAACCCTTTAAACGGTGCCATTAATAATTCCCATGTATGCAATGAGCTAATTATGAAGGCAGAAGCATGGCATCCTCAAGTCACACGCCCAAGATCATCATTCCAGGAAAGAAAGCATTAAATTTTAATTACCGGTATGTTAAAGAGTTCAGTGGGGAGATAGAAGCGTGACTGCCAGTCTGAAAAGGATTCTGGGATGGAATGTGTCAGAAGCAGGTGACTGGGGGTGATATGATCCAGGGTAGGGTAACCACGAAGGACACTGCAACTCTACTAGGGTAGGTGACTGTGTCTCCCTCCCCCCTTCTAACAGTACAAAGGGGCAAAGTTATAAACCTGTATGTCAAAGTCAGGGACTTTGCTGACTGAGAGCTGTACTTTCGGGGAAGGTCTTCAGTAAATACAGAGTTCATAACATAACTGACTCCTGTAGTCATAAGTAGAACAGTACACTGAAAACAGCCGTCAACGTTTGACGACTTGAAGTCACGTTACTGGCATAACGCTTTGAATTTAAGAATTTAAAAACTTGATGAATATACATTTCAGAAAATAACGAGGTCAAAATGACCATTTTAGTCTCACAGCAAAAGCCTACCCTGGACAACACAATTCTTTTACACATGTAAGCACAACCTTGTAGCATAAGTTAGCCAGCATTAAATTAAATCTAGACAGACAACACGGAGACAAAACATTAAAACTGAAGAGTTTCTTTTCATCTCATGCACTTGGGAAGCTAAATGTACAGGTATGATATTTCATATAATTATATTTAATGCTTTACTCCTTTAACACATATTACTTTTAAGTAGTGCAACTAGTTTTGCACGGGAGCCCCCGTGGGCAGAATCAAATCAAACAACATTTTATACTAAAACTATTTCTTAAATCTCGAGGTAGAGGATAAACAAAAACAAAAACAAAAACAAAACCGGAGGCCAAATTCACAGCAGGTGGGGTAAACGGTAGCTAGGAAACCAGAGGGACCAATGGCAGACTCACCACAATCATCTCCGAGGGCTCCAGCACGATGCACTCACAACCACGGCGCAGACTGCCCGCCGAACGCTTGCCGAAGCTGGAGAGAGAGAGATGAATAAATGAATCAAGGATGCAGTGGAACTCAAGAGTCGAGAAGCACCGACGCGATTACTCCAGTCGGATGGATGTCAACAAAAAAACAAAATAAAATGGACTCTCACTGAGAGATGGTCATTAAGACATAGCTCTCATTTTCACAATTATCTTGGCCCTCTACGGAGATAAGCGCTCTTTTTGTCGTAGCGAAAACAGTACTAGCATGAGGTAGAGAGGACTAATGTAAGAAAAGTCAACTTTTACTTTCCAGAGTAACGGGTATTGCCTACAGGGGACTAGAAGGTGGAGATAAAAGATGACTTGTCACTTGGGAAGTTCGGTGGTTGCCAGGTGGCTCCGCTGTATAAAATAATAAACCACTAAGCAGAAGAGCTCGTTCTCAACAGTCCCACAGAGTCATGAAAACACCAAGCGGCCTCCCACAGGTCTCAGATCCCACAAACACACGTCAAAAGGGAATTTCAAAACGCGGAATGCACCTCGCCGTGACAATGCAGGACATGACGATTCGGGCCAGGTCACCGCCAAGGAGAACAACCAGCTACACATAGAATCAGACGCCCATCCCGGAGAATCAGAATTAACATTTGTGCAGCTAGTTTTCCACATTAGCCGTGCAAATTTACAAAAAAAATCGGGGGCAGGAGTGTACCGCAGAAATTCGGGATGCTTCCATCTTGAGAGAATGAGCGGCGATGATCTGATCAGTGTAATTACAAGTCATGCAAGATCCGTTCTTAGAGTAATTAATTTGTTCAGTTAGCAAGAGTCGGCTTTGCTCCAATTCTAACGTAGCATGTACTCTGGGGAACCGCCGCACAGCGCACACATATACATAAATATATAGACACACAGCATACAACAAATTAGCTGGACGAGTTTCACCATATTGGCTGTCATTGGCTTGGCATTTCTATTAAAGCAATTGATCACCATCTCACACACGTGCACATGGCTAGTGCATTTTATTCATAAGAAAGAACAATGAGGATAGTTTGCAGGGAACTTTATTCAGCAGGAACACATTTAAACCATTAGCATAAATGCGGCAGAGCTTCCAGTTTAAGATCCCGTTAACGTTGATGTGACAGACGGCTAGCAAAGCGACGTCGTACCTTTGCAGGCATTTCGTTTATGTTCGACCACATCAAGCAAATCAAGCCAGGCCGCAGTTGAACTGCATTTATATTAGAACATCAGATGTCTATCTAAAAATATTTTAAAAATGCTAAAAATAATTAATGATGAAAGGTAATGGGTATGCAAGAACACTCAGACACTAGGAATACGGGAAGAAAAGAAAATGCAAAAATGTTCTGAGGGCAGAATGAAAAATGATTGGCTCAGAGAGATACCCAATCAGACTGTAGAGGAGGTGGGTCCTAGCAACTAGAGGAGGCGGTAACGAGATTGATTGGTTGGACTATTACCATCAGCTTCATATATATGCTGCAACAAGTAATAGACTGAGCTGAAACATCGTTCTCAGTCATAATGCAAATGGGAATTAAATAGAATATAAATGCTGACTCATATTTACATAAACATGACATTTTAAGACATTAAGTCATAGACAAAAAGATATAGTTAATCAGCTGATGGGTGGGAAATGACTGTGTTACTTGGTATGAAGGTTTGGCATGGAGCAGAATGTGAAATGAATAAACAAATTTAGATACAGAGTTATGAGTCTAGAGCAGGGGTGACAAATCTTATCCAGAAAAGGCCGGTGGGTATGTGGGTTTCCACTGCCACTCCCTAATTGGGGTACTAATTAGAGCACTGATTGGCTGAGTTCTCAGACCTGGGTTTGAGCTGATCGATAGGTTAGGGGCTTTCAAAATCATGATTTTTTTTGTTGACGATTTACTATCGTACAAATAATTGCGATTAATGATTTAATCGTCTTTTTAATTCTTTTTATAACATTATCAGCCTAGAGTTAACTCTAAAAATAGTTTAATATTAAATATATACTTTATAATTAATTGAATGTTGAATACTGGAACACAGAAATAAAAATTGATTTTGGCTTTTAAGCTTTGTACAGAAAAATGTACTGGGCAGATATGACATAGATTACAAATTTAACCCCCTTGAGATAAACAGTCAGTGTTGTCAATACCCAATCTGTACGACCTACCTGATTTTGCACTGCCTGATCCCTTCATCGTGCCATTTTACGGCGAATCATAATGCCGTAAACTAATCAGTGGGATCACAGAAAGCAGCTCTATAGTGATAGAAATATGACAGTTGTGTCATTCACCTATTTCGATACAGATGAATGCAAACGATTATAGCAATTATGCGAAAATAATCGTGGTCAACTCAAATAATCGCAATCAGGCAATTATGTAATAATTGTGAAAGATCTCTTAAAGGTTATCCCAAAAACCTGCACACACACTGGCCCGTTGTGGATAAGATTAGCTACCCCCGGTCCAAGTTATTAGTTCTTTTAACAGACCTAGTGTCCGGCTGGGTCTATTAGCACTCTACACTGCTAATGCCCTCAATAATGAAGGCCTGCCACAGAAATAAATAAACATGAACTTAAGGCTTAGGGTGGACAGAAGACCTGGAAAATAGTGACTCAAAAGGATCTGGATTTTGAAAAGCTGCATTGAAGAACCCTCCGTTCTAAAGCCAAGCTGGCTTTTAAGAGCTTTTCAGTGACGCTAATATGGCTTTTCAAGGGTATGCGTGCGCACTGCCAAGCTGAGAAGACAGCCAGTCCTCCGTGACCCGATAATATGAAGGAAAACCATCAACGACTGTAAGGAAACCTCTAATCCGCTGGATCTTCATTACTCTGGGATGTCCTCCTTCAGAACACACCGGCATACCACTTATCCTGCGCCATCTCACAATCCAAGATGGCCACCATTTCATCTATGCAGCAGAGGTGGTTGAAACTGTACTGTTTGGACTGCATTTGTGATGTATAATAATTCAGCTTGTTGTTCGTGATAAAGAAAGCCAAAGATTGAACTTTAAGATAAGCGACCAAACTCCTGCTCTTTCTCAGCGATTTGATGCCAAGATAAACGCACTTTGGCGACAGGAAGGGAAAATAATAATCCTCATTGTCTGTGTTTTACAAACAGTTTCACCAGATTTAGATGCCACTGGTGGCAGGAGACCACCAGACGTGCACATTCGGGCGCCACGATAAACCAGCGTAAACTCCAGAGCCGCTGAAGGTAATCAGTTTACAGCAAAATAAGTCAGGCAGTAACACAAAGTTTTGCTCTCATTCCAGTCAGACCAATACCAAAATGTTTATGGGTAAAATAAGCGTTGTGACTAATCCCGTGCAAAGCTTGGATTGCCAGGTCAAGGATCATCATCACAACTGTCAACTAAAAAGCGTTCACATTTAAAACACCAAAATAAATGCCATTTACAACCCAACAGTGAACATTTTTGAGACAGGTGTAATATCATCCATATTTTGCTGCACTTCAAATGAATGAAGCTCACAACTTTAGACAAAACTGACATATGGAGGCTCGTGACCTCAGTCGTTCGCCATGGTTACACGTTGTCAAGGGGAGTGTCTACGGGCGTGCATGTTATGCAAAGCTCGAGACTGCTGCTGGATCTGAGACAGTCCCTTCTTAGTATGCGTGCAGGTTCCCCAGAGCTGAACACGAGAACTGGGAGGAGAGCATGTGAAGATGCGTGTGCACAGGTCCCTTCATAGATGCGTATGAACATACGTGCTGGACTGTACGTGGGCCGTCGCTGCAGTGGACAGTGGTCACATGACCAGCCCATCCCGGCACGATCACATCACAATCCCAGAAAGGTGGAGACCAGGTCAAAAGAGAATTATTCACGCCACAAACCACTGGCCCCTCCCACCCTCCTCTCAGCTTAACGTGCATCTCGGCGAGAAGGCTTTCACCCGAGTTTCATCATCGTCCCACCACGTAAAGACTACGGTGCCGACTCGACCGTGCACACCCCACCGATCAAAGAGCCCCCTCCAGCACGACGGACTGACTGTGCGGCTCGGAACGCCCAGGCGGGCGAGTCGGCGAGATCAAAGCCACCGACGGTGCCAGAGAGAGCGTCCACACGGGACTCTCCACAAATACACCACTCCTCCCCCAAAGCGCTAATAGCGAGCTTTTATTAGCTGCTCAAATCACATCCGAACGCTGACAGTCAGTCGCCCGTGGACCCAAAATACTCCCAGCATGACAAGAACATTCTTTGAAATGTTAAGTTACCCTATATTTAAAATATTTACAGAGCCCATCTTTCTGGGACTTTCCAGGTGTCCAACTCTGCTGCCTCTTCTGCAGTCAATTACACCATGTCATTACATTTCCATTGTTATTATTCTGACAAATAGCTCCTGTCCAGCCCCCTGAGGCAAAACTGTTTTACTGCATTGAATTTGTGCTGCAAAACAGTGTACTAAAAGTCTTAAATTTTGGCGAGTAAAATTCCATAGGATGAGCTAATGTACTACACAAAGATAATAGATAATTACCATTAAAGCCGAGATGACTGGCTTTGAAAGACTGTACCTTCCCCTTGCTCTGTACAGAAAATAACCCATATTCACAGCCCAGATTCTGCCTTTCAGAAGTTTCTTTATCTGTTATAAATGGAGAGAGGACTAAGGCAGCAAGAAAGTTCCGGTAACACCTTCTGATGAGTCCGGTATGCTCTCTCTCATTCTCTCTCTGATGGACCCCCTCTCGCAGTGCACGTCTGTCGCTCCCCCAGGACACCGATTTTCCCAGCTTCAGGAGATGAGGAGGGTGTCCGTGGTGGTCTGCACACAGGCGCTGTCCGCACCGCTGCCAGCATTCCCACAGACCCCCCCAGTTCCTGCCCCCCGGTGACCCCCCTGTTTGGCCAGCACTGCCTGCCAAGCCCCTCCCCCATCATCATCTCCATGGCCACGACGCCCACAAACACGGGGTAAGCCCCCACCCAAAACTTCACAGGGGGGGGGTGAAAGCCACAGGCTCACTCTCACACGTGCAAAAATAAAAAATAAAAAAAGCCAACCGCCTTTGGCGATACAAACAGATCTTTTCGGGGCTCTCCCAAAGACCATACTTCCGTAAATAATAAGAAATATCAAAAGTCAACTCAAAACCAGATTAGTGCCGATCACTACGTCACCTTGATATTTTAAACAGTGTCAAAAAGTCATTTGTCTCACAGGGAAATTCCCACAGTTCTGACATGAAGGTGATACCCCCATTAAATGAACAAAGAAATGAATCAATTGTTCATGTCACACTACAGATACACCAAAGAACATTCTGCCAGCAGTGACACCTGTCCGCTTCTCAGTCTTACCACCTCGCGTTTAAGAGGATTATTCCAACACAGAAAGCACAGCAGTGACGGTCGACAGTGGCACAAAGGCTCAAATGAATAAGTCACTACAATTATACGTCATCATAAAAATCTAGGCCACATGTTCTGCAGCCGATCTGCTGCTGCAGGTTATAGAAAGTGAATGATTTAGTTACTCTGCAAATGTATTATAACCATTGATTAATTACCATATAAACATATTTATAACCATTCGTTTAGCCACTCTATAAACCTATAAAGTTCTGAATTTAGTTAGTAAAACACAATCTTCATACTTAGGCAAACATCGTTCCTGTAGGTCAAGTACCGTTGTTCACAAGTAGAGCTTGAAACGAGCACAAATATCATGTAATTTTTCCTTTACCATAAGTTGCATCAGATAATTTAATAAAAGCAAAAAAAGTCAAATCACTACCATTCAGAATTTATGACTGAATATTTAAAAACTGCAACTTCTTTCAACAGTTTTTCATCAGGAAGGGGAGAGGGTGGGGCTGTCATCAATGATATTGGTTTCTGGAAGGAAGCAACTGCATGCCAAAGAAAAACAAACACACACATGTGGTCGGGGGGGGCGGGTAGTGGGAGACGCCGCAGACAATAGAGGAAACGTGAAACTTGCACTAAAATCCTCCATAAAACAAAAAAAAAGCTGAATTATCGACTACGATGCGAGAACTCGTCTCAGCCGGTCCCCGAGATTTCCCCACGTTTAATTGATTAGCGCCGAATTAGCCCGGAGGGCCTATGTGGCCAAGCTTCGGACGACTTAAATTTTATGCGGTTTTCCTTGACAGACGTTTAAGGTTCGGGGCTGAAATACCGCCAGTTTTATATACCAGGCGTGTTTGAAATGATCATAAATGAATTTATCAAAAAGTCAAAACTCCATATAAAATAGAACAGCCCCCCACGCAAGCGTGATAATCCCGACACAGTCACTCTGCGTTATTTTCACATAAACCGAACTACAGAACGTTTCGGAATTGACTGTGTGCAAATACAGGATTTATTGACCGTGTAAAACGGATGTGGATTCCCATTTCCCGGCCGCAACTGAAGTGTACAGAACGCGAGATGTCGGATCCTCCAGTGTAGGTTCAGCATGCAGATGTGCATAGTCCTCAAACTCTCAGCGAGCATTAACAGCATAACAGCCCCCCAAGCAGGCTTTTAACCCGCGAACAACCTGGCAGTTGAAATTACCATAGTGCCCAGCACCTTGGCAACCGTCTCCGCCCCCCCACACCGTACCCAGGGCTATACCGGGAATGTTGCGGGCCATCTCCCGACTAGGTTTAATGACACGCATTATGCAGATTCGTGTTTAATAAACCGTAGCGCCGTTTGCATTCCTGCATAATGATGGCGTCGCATCTGAGGGACCACATGTGGTCTTCAGGAAGAGAAGATCCAGATTTAGCCACAGCGGGAATGTAGGGAACATCGGAGAGATGCGGAGTTTAACCGAAATCGGAGATTAAGCATCAACGTCACCCTGCAGAGATCAGGGCGTCTCGGCGAGGTTGAAGGAAGAAAAAAACTTTAGGACGTACCTGCTTCTCGGCAAGAACATGGACTCCTTGATGAACACGGAGCCAGACAGGAGGATGTACCAGCAGGTGCCAATGTCATCGGGACTGGGGGGGGGGGGGGGGAGAAAGGGAAGGGGGTTATGAGAAACACCAAAGCACCAGACGGCCCAGGATGCCATTACCATAAAGGAGCACACGCGCAGGAAATAGCACGCACACGCGCAAAGACACACGCACCTGCTGTGAAAAAACAAACGCGCACACTTCACGGTTCACCAGGGATGACGATAAGCTGACAATAACATGCTGGGGGGGAGGGGGGCTTTGTCATTTCCACAAAAGTCTGAAAAACACCCCGGGGTCATCCGCAAGCGGTCGCAGGAAATGCGACAAAAGGGACAGAAAGGTTGAAGAAACGGCGCGGGATGCAGAGAGCCCCCAACATGGGGACAGCTCCCAGATCGCTGGTGACTTGGCTGAAAGGTAACAAATCTCACACTGATTAAGCAACTTCCTTTTGGACAGTGACATCACATCCTGGATATTAAAGACCCCAGTTCCTAAGGTGACTGATTAACAATTAACATCACACAGTTGGCTCGAAGTGGGACACAGAAATAAGGGTATGTGACACAGGGACAAGTAATGACAAGAGTCTGAGTAATGGAAATGCGGTTTAACAAAACCAATCTTAAATAAAGACTATGTCACAGGTAAAGTGAATCAATGAGGCCAACAGCTGATAAATTTAACAGGGACAGGAGAATGTATCACTTTGCTTATACATTTTTCACTTTCCCTGCTGAGAATGGCAGTGGACTGTACTGTACTGGTGTTACAGTATGCATATATTAAATGTGCCACCTTTCAGAACTCTATTTATACTTTGATCGATTGCTTTATGTACAGTTAAAAGGATCATACTACTTGTATCTGCACACCGACATTCCAGTAAATAACTGTATTCCTTACATACACTAAAAAAAAGTAGTCATACTACTTTTATAAAGCATCATACTACGTTTAATGTGCATGAGTATGTTCCGATCTTACTGAATACCTACTGCAGACCTATTTGGCCGTGTCTTACTCCATCCCATTTACTATTGGTCAGGTCGTGAAATCCCGAAATTTTGTTGCTGTCAGTAGAAAAATCGAGGATGTAAAAACAGTTCTATCCCGTGTGCTTCATAATCCTGGGTCAGAGATAAGTTCAGAGCAGCACGATGTTTAAATGAAGAGGCATAAGCTCAGCTGGGGGGGGGGGGGGGCCTTTGCAAACACTCAAGATTGTGAAAATACAGCTTCACGGCTACGCGGCGGAGGATTAAAACAACGTGTGCGTGTGTGGAGCTGGCAAGCGCTGAAAAAGAAGACGTGACTGTCGGTCCTCTCTGTGTACAGCATCGGATAGCAGGCAGCATTGTAACGAAAGAGAGAAGGAACATCGTTTCCCACAAGGACTCAGAGTTAAAAGCCTCTTATTCTCCCAGAAATACAGAAATTTGCCTACCCGGCCCCTGGGTGGCATCCATTAACCCTGAAACCTTACAGAAAGCCCCCCCACCCACGTCCCGCCGCTATACTAAGGAGCTGACTCAAGTGGCCCACCTACACGGCGACTGGCTGCTGCTGTCTTTGCTCCCGGCACATGCGACAGAGGCCGGCATGTGTGAAATATTCATCGGCCAGCCACCGCAGAGGGGCGGGGGCCACGTTCAGCGGCTAAACTGGGTCAGCCTGCAGGCCGCAGATTCTGGAAGATGTTTCTCGACGGCGTGTGGCATTCGGCGACGCCGCGCAGACATCACCCGACGTACAAATCTCATTTCTGCTGAACGAACTTAAAGCAGAATCACGAAGCTGGATGAAAATCACCAAAAGGGGAAGTGCAACACCTCCCACTGTGACTTCGGCAGTGTGATGGCTTCCATGCTGTGACTTAATATCCACCAATACATAATATTCAAACCACAGATGGCCGGCTACTTGTCTGAGGTTATTCCTCTCGTAATTTGCGTCAGCAGCACGTAGCGGTGATCATCTGCCTCTGTGAATGTCACTGATTTATCAGGACCTGCTTCTTCACCTACGTGCGGTTTGAGACACATGTGATGGCAACAGTCACATGCAGAAAGACATTATATTGGATTCTATATGGGGAAAATATACATGGCTTAATTTTCTCCTAGAACAACTGGGGACTGGGCTTCACTGCAGTAAAAAAGGGACTAGAGTAAATATCCAGCTGGGGACTGGACTTCACTGTAGAAATGAAGGACTAGAGTAAATACCCAGCTGGGGACTGGACTTCACCACAGTAAAAAAGGGACTAGAGTAAATATCCAGCTGGGGACTGGGCTTCACTGCAGTAAAAAAGGGACTAGAGTAAATATCCAGCTGGGGACTGGACTTCACTGTAGAAATGAAGGACTAGAGTAAATACCCGGCTGGGGACTGGACTTCACCACAGTAAAAAAGGGACTAGAGTAAATATCCAGCTGGGGACTGGGCTTCACTGCAGTAAAAAAGGGACTAGAGTAAATATCCAGCTGGGGACTGGGCTTCACTGCAGTAAAAAAGGGACTAGAGTAAATATGCAGCTGGGGACTGGTCTTCACTGCAGAAACGAAGGACTAGAGTAAATACTCAGCTGGGGACTGGGTTTCACTGCAGTAAAAAAGGGACTAGAGTAAATATCCAGCTGGGGACTGAGCTTCACTGCAGTAAAAAAAGGGACTAGAGTAAATATCCAGCTGGGGACTGAGTTTATATAGAGTGAGGAGGGAATCATGGGACAAAAAGGCAACGGCCATCAGGACATTTGGGGGCTGGGGGGTGGGGGTGCTTTACTGCAGTGAGAGAGGAAGTGGGAAATCAGGCAGAGATGAGCAGGCAGTACAAAATGCTGGACGCACGCCTGGCCGAGTCTGGCGCCCAACCCCCAACCACAGTCTGACCAGCTAACCACCAGAACGACCCCGCCTCCTCCTGCTTCCCATTGGCAAACGTGTGGCCAATAACCTTTAAAAAGCAGCCAAGAAAAAGGGGCTGTCACCAAGAGCTTTGGGTTGTGTGACGGCCCTTACCTCGGCAGGGGAAAAGGCCATCGGCGCGGTGGCAGTGACAGGAGGACGGGGAGTGGCCGCAGGGCAGAAGGACGAACCATCCCAAATCTCTGAACTAGAAATCCCCACTGCAACACACCTGATTTATATGCTGAAAGCAGACTAACAAACGAATCCCCACCTTTTTCTCTCTGGTGACGGGGCGCTCAGACAGGACCTTCTCAGGATTAGAAAGAAAGAAAGAAAGAAAGAAAGGAAGGAAGAAAGGAATGACAGACGGATGGATGGGAGGGAAGAAAAAAGGAAAGAAAGGAGGACAGGAAGGAAGGACGGACGGACGGACGGGAGTGAGGAAAAAGAAAGAAAGGAAAGAAAGAAAGGAAGGATGGATGGGAGGGAGGAAAAAGAAAAAAGAACGAAAGAAAAAGAAAGAAAGACTTTGGTGGTGAGCACTGCACTCATATTCACAGTGAAGCAAATGCTAATTTAACACAGAATGTGGGGATTCACTTTTGGCCTCCACCGTCTTGAAGGACAGATTTGATGTGTGCAGAGTCAGACTGCTCTGTTCCTCCAAAACGAGAGCACGCAAACCATTAATCAGCAGGCTGTAGTAGAAGCACGCATTTGTAGCCACACACACACATCAGATACATTTAAAGCTACCAGTTAAATGCCCACCCTGACTGGGCGAACACCATCACACCCAAACGAATGGTGTCCACAAAGCAAAGACATTTTTGTTACACTTTTTAGGAACCATGAACTGCTTGACATGGGTGTATCATTGTGAGTATTACAGACAGAGGGCGATGTTATAGAGGGGCTCTACACACTACAGACAGGTCTCCCCATGTTATAGAGGGGCCCTACACACTACAGACAGGTCTCCCCATGTTATAGAGGGGCCCTACACACTACAGACAGGTCTCCCCATGTTATAGAGGGGCCCTACACACTACAGACAGGTCTCCCCGGGTTATAGAGGGGCCCTACACACTACAGACAGGTCTCCCCATGTTATAGAGGGGCCCTACACACTACAGACAGGTCTCCCCATGTTATAGAGGAGCCCTACACACTACAGACAGGTCTCCCCATGTTATAGAGGGGCACTAGGCACTACAGACAGGTCTCCCCATGTTATAGAGGGGCACTAGGCACTACAGACAGGTCTCCCCATGTTATAGAGGGGCACTAGGCACTACAGACAGGTCTCCCCATGTTATAGAGGGGCACTAGGCACTACAGACAGGTCTCCCCATGTTATAGAGGGGCACTAGGCACTACAGACAGGTCTCCCCATGTTATAGAGGGGTCCTAAACACTACAGACAGGTCTCCCCATGTTATAGAGGGGCCCTACACACTACAGACAGGTCTCCCCATGTTATAGAGGGGCCCTACACACTACAGGCAGGTCTCCCCATGTTATAGAGGGGCCCTACACACTACAGACAGGTCTCCCCATGTTATAGAGGGGCCCTACACACTACAGACAGGTCTCCCCATGTTATAGAGGGGCACTAGACACTACAGACAGGTCTCCCCATGTTATAGAGGGGCACTAGGCACTACAGACAGGTCTCCCCATGTTATAGAGGGGCCCTAAACACTACAGACAGGTCTCCCCATGTTATAGAGGGGCCCTACACACTACAGACAGGTCTCCCCATGTTATAGAGGGGCCCTACACACTACAGACAGGTCTCCCCATGTTATAGAGGGGCCCTACACACTACAGACAGGTCTCCCCATGTTATAGAGGGGTCCTAAACACTACAGGCAGGTCTCCCCATGTTATAGAGGGGCCCTACACACTACAGGCAGGTCTCCCCATGTTATAGAGGGGCCCTACACACTACAGGCAGGTCTCCCCATGTTATAGAGGGGCCCTACACACTACAGGCAGGTCTCCCCATGTTATAGAGGGGCCCTACACACTACAGACAGGTCTCCCCATGTTATAGAGGGGTCCTAAACACTACAGACAGGTCTCCCCATGTTATAGAGGGGCACTAGGCACTACAGACAGGTCTCCCCATGTTATAGAGGGGTCCTAAACACTACAGACAGGTCTCCCCATGTTATAGAGGGGCCCTACACACTACAGACAGGTCTCCCCATGTTATAGAGGGGCCCTACACACTACAGACAGGTCTCCCCATGTTATAGAGGGGCCCTACACACTACAGACAGGTCTCCCCATGTTATAGAGGGGTCCTAAACACTACAGACAGGTCTCCCCATGTTATAGAGGGGCACTAGGCACTACAGACAGGTCTCCCCATGTTATAGAGGGGTCCTAAACACTACAGACAGGTCTCCCCATGTTATAGAGGGGCCCTACACACTACAGACAGGTCTCCCCATGTTATAGAGGGGCCCTACACACTACAGACAGGTCTCCCCATGTTATAGAGGGGTCCTAAACACTACAGACAGGTCTCCCCATGTTATAGAGGGGTCCTAAACACTACAGGCAGGTCTCCCCATGTTATAGAGGGGCTCTACACACTACAGACAGGTCTCCCCATGTTATAGAGGGGTCCTAAACACTACAGACAGGTCTCCCCGGGTTATAGAGGGGCCCTACACACTACAGACAGGTCTCCCCGGGTTATAGAGGGGCCCTACACACTACAGACAGGTCTCCCCATGTTATAGAGGGGCCCTACACACTACAGACAGGTCTCCCCATGTTATAGAGGGGCCCTACACACTACAGACAGGTCTCCCCATGTTATAGAGGGGCCCTACACACTACAGACAGGTCTCCCCATGTTATAGAGGGGCCCTACACACTACAGACAGGTCTCCCCATGTTATAGAGGGGCCCTACACACTACAGACAGGTCTCCCCATGTTATAGAGGGGCCCTACACACTACAGACAGGTCTCCCCATGTTATAGAGGGGCCCTACACACTACAGACAGGTCTCCCCATGTTATAGAGGGGCCCTACACACTACAGACAGGTCTCCCCATGTTATAGAGGGGCCCTACACACTACAGACAGGTCTCCCCATGTTATAGAGGGGCACTAGACACTACAGACAGGTCTCCCCATGTTATAGAGGGGCACTAGGCACTACAGACAGGTCTCCCCATGTTATAGAGGGGCACTAGGCACTACAGACAGGTCTCCCCATGTTATAGAGGACTACGTGCATTTTTAATGCTCTCTCATGCAAATGGCCTCCCAGCATAAATTTTCTTATTGCTTTACTCTTTTTGAAATATATAAGCAAACCAGGATGTTTTTCTTTAGCTGCTAGGGGGGGAAGGCTCGGTACTCATCTACGCTTCAATGCTCAGAAACCCTGCGACACTGTAACATTTTTGTTCTCCAAGAGCAGACAGAAAGGATGTCGGCCGGTTCCCAAAGCGATTAACCCGACCTGACGTGCCATTGTTATTTTTTATTTTATTATTCCTAAAACGATGGGCTAGTGCCTCAGACTGCGCCTCCCAAATCCCCTCAGAGCTGACGTGTGTTTGGGAGTGGAAGTGAGAGGGAGAGAACTTTCTGGCAAGTGTGTTAATTAGTCCACTGAGGTAGTTGGCCACTGCAAACACAAAAGAGAAGCACTTGAGAAAAGTTTGGGAGATTTTAGAGTCACCCCATTGGGGAGAACAACATTGGGGGGGGTTCAGATTGACTGGGAGAGCAGAAGGTGTATAATCCTGCATTTATTCAGGCTAGCAAAAATAATGCGTTACGCACCATCAGCCGCACGACTGTGCAAACAGCGCGACGCACCCAAGCTAAACGCACCTTCCATGGCCATGCTTCCAACAAACACGACAGGCTATGAAGAAGTGCAACCTATTTTATGGAAAATGCACATATTTTAGCATTAATGGGAAATGTTATTAATGATCACTCTGGGGGCGATACCAGCATTAAACTGCATCGTTACGTCAGCGTTCAGGAAGACAGGAGCCCGTCAGTGATGAATAAGATACGAGGGAATGCTTGCTGGTGTCCAGAGCGGGGAAATGGGTAATGTTTCACGTGAAAAAGAAGCAGGTATCCCAGACGGAATCAAAACAGATAATCCAGTTAGTTAAACAGGTAATACTTACTAGTATAAAACGGCGTTGGCCTCGTGCCTTTCGTACCGCACAGTTTCACACATCATCCTGTGGGGAAAAAGGGCAGAGGAGTGAGGCGCAGTGTTCAGGAAGGAGACTGCGTAGAGCGAGCCCTGAAGGGGCGGGGCGTTCAGGAGGGAGACTGCGTAGAGTAAGGCCTGAAGGGGCGGGGCGTTCAGGAGGGAGACCGCGTAGAGCGAGCCCTGAAGGGGCGGGGCGTTCAGGAGGGAGACTGCGTAGAGCGAGGCCTGAAGGGGCGGGGCGTTCAGGAGGGAGACCGCGTAGAGCGAGCCCTGAAGGGGCGGGGCGTTCAGGAGGGAGACTGCGTAGAGCGAGGCCTGAAGGGGCGGGGCGTTCAGGAGGGAGACCGCGTAGAGCGAGCCCTGAAGGGGCGGGGCGTTCAGGAGGGAGACCGCGTAGAGCGAGGCCTGAAGGGGCGGGGCGTTCAGGAGGGAGACCGCGTAGAGCGAGCCCTGAAGGGGCGGGGCGTTCAGGAGGGAGACTGCGTAGAGCGAGGCCTGAAGGGGCGGGGCGTTCAGGAGGGAGACCGCGTAGAGCGAGGCCTGAAGGGGCGGGGCGTTCAGGAGGGAGACCGCGTAGAGCGAGCCCTGAAGGGGCGGGGCGTTCAGGAGGGAGACCGCGTAGAGCGAGCCCTGAAGGGGCGGGGCGTTCAGGAGGGAGACTGCGTAGAGCGAGGCCTGAAGGGGCAGGGCGTTCAGGAGGGAGACCGCGTAGAGCGAGCCCTGAAGGAGCGGGGCGTTCAGGAGGGAGACCGCGTAGAGCGAGCCCTGAAGGGGCGGGGCGTTCAGGAGGGAGACTGAACACGCCATCTGCTGGCAGAACTAATAATGCAAACACCCCCGCCTCACATGCGAAAGTCGGCTGGTCCACATGACCAGCCCTCCCTGTCTGCTCAGATTAGCTTCCAGTACTGGGGGGGGGGGGGTTGTTTTCACACAGATGATCAGCTCCTGTTCCTCTGTCAAGCCCCAAGGGAGCGCAGGGAGGAGCGGCTAATACCTCTGTCTATGGCAGGCGGTGCAGACAACTGGAAAAATGAATCAAAAATTTTACACAAAGGATACAAAATCCCTCCAAACACAGATTGTTAGGGATAAAATGAAACCAGTCAATAACGGCCCAGCGGGTGGGTGGCAGAGAGCCTTACAAGCACACTCACCCCACCATGTGGCCCCGCCATCCCCAAAGCCCTGGAGGTGCCTCCCAGATAGCTCAAGAACTGTGAACCCCCCCCCCCCACCCCAATCCACAAGCACTTGTGCAAGGCATACTGGGTGAAATGCTCTGGGGCAAAAGGAGCTTAGCGGTATCATTACCAGAAGCACGTTTAGGCTGAATGGAAATGCTGCTGTTTGAGTGGGAGCTTGAACCTGGGGGGGGGGGGCAGCCCTTACCTTAACTGGTGCTCCCTCAAGTTGGACAGAGCTTCCATTCCGTGCAGGTACGAGTACACAATCTCCAGGTCCTGCGGGAATAAGAGTGGAGAAGTCAGAGTGGGAGGGGTCTTCAGGACGCAAGGGGCCCTGGTGCGCTTTAAAAATCCACATGTGCAATCCTCATACTGGGCGACAGGGGGCGGCGACGAGCAGGAGCACAGGGATCATTTTCACACTTCAGCCCAGTGACCCGTGGCCAGTGGCTGCCTGGATTTAAATCAGGGAGAAGGCCTCGTGTTCACGCGCTGACCTTTAAAAACACCCAGGGAGGGACATCCTACCGCTTAATTAAAAACTAGACGAGTGGCGGCAAGGCAGGACGGGTGGTGGTCTCAGACACTTCCCACTATGTGAAAGAGGGGGGGGTTCCAAGTTGGAAAAACAACAGAGGTCCGGACGACACGCCCGGCAGTAGGGCTCCCATCCTGAACCCTCGGCCATGACCCCGGATTGGGATCTCCTCACTCAAAGAAAAACATCATTATAAAGAAAAGACTCGACTGCAATTGAGCTGTAAGACACACAGGTGAGGAGGCTGTAATCTGATATCTCAAGCTCCCAGTCGTCGAACCAGACAAATCTCAACCTCACACGCAAGAAAAAATACATATATATCGTTTTAAAAATCTGTTTTTATAAAGCAGAATATTTTGCTAGAAAAATACTTAAGCCTCACGCCTTCGTGTTATAAGACTGCATCCTGCATCCACTTATTTTTCTCCAGGTGAATTACCTACTGCCAAGAATTCGGTAGATTTTCTAGCCATTTAAATCATAATGAACCATTAAAGCAGTGATTCTTAATCTTGTCCTCAGAGTCCCTTAGTCTGTCGACATTTTTGCTCCCTCCCAGCTCCCGTGGACTATCTGGGGGTCCCCGAGGACCAGGTTTGAGAAACACTGCATTAAAGGAAAATTAAATTGAAGAGGGTCAGCACGCCCTCTACTGGTGACAACCAAGTACTACGACGCCAGTCCGAATTAGCAGTAGCTACTAGTAGATGTATCAATAAATATATTGAAGTCATCCATCCATCTTCTAACTGCCAGAGCACAGAGCTGCGACATCAACCTTAGATCACTTTTTTAAGAAAAAGGCTAATGGTCACAGAAAACAGGCATTCAGGGGTGAAGGGCAGGGAATGAGCACGTCAGCAGTCTCCTGCCGCTGAGAGAAGACCAGTCTCACACCCCCCAGCTGGGGAATACACCATTGTTAACTGTATTAAATTAATTGCAACTGAACACAGAAAACATCCACAGTGATAATGTAATTTTAAATCAGTGATTCATTACCCACTTACCCTGTGCCACAGGACCAAAAATGAAACATGTTCTGCGGATTTAAATTTATTTGTAAATCATACACAGACCAGGAACGACTTCACAGGACAGGATAAAACAAAGCTTGGTGTTTCGGCAAATACACACAATAACCACTAGGGGGCAGGGTAGACCAAAGAGATCCACCACGGGCCTTTGTGTGAGCAGCAGCTGAACAAAACGAGTGTTACATAAAGAGCCCATTTTTCCACAGAGTCTGGGTTATGGAAATATGCACACAGAATGTTAACTTTTAAATTTAATGCTCTGCCTTTCAATCACGGGAAAAAAGACCAAATACAAAGGAAATGCAGAGCGATCTGCAGAGCAGCATGCAAGCACT
Organism: Brienomyrus brachyistius; assembly: GCF_023856365.1. Classification (NCBI taxonomy): domain Eukaryota; kingdom Metazoa; phylum Chordata; class Actinopteri; order Osteoglossiformes; family Mormyridae; genus Brienomyrus; species Brienomyrus brachyistius. Next base: position 2,739,757 of record NW_026042322.1, on the reverse strand, counting down.
CTGCAGAGCAGCATGCAAGCACTCTGCAGAGCAGCATGCAAGCACTCTGCAGAGCAGCATGCAAGCACTCTGCAGAGCAGCATGCAAGCACTCTGCAGAGCAGCATGCAAGCACTCTGCAGAGCACCGAACCGCCGAACGGGAGTCGGAGACATAACGGGCCAGACAGCACCGGACACCAGAAAGCAGTAAATGTCAGCGACTCTGGCTTTAAAAAGTATTTGTAGGCTCTGGAGCGTAAATGTCACTGAGATGCTTTTACGGTAGCCAGGGGAGGGGGGGGGGGGTACGTCATCTGACGCACTCGTGCTACACTCGCTCGTCCTTCAACAAGTCACACCTCTGGAGGCCCGTTAACCTGTCATGCAGGGAAGTGTCCTTAAGAGGGCAGCACTGAGAGGAGCCCAGGGCGGGGACACCAGGTGACACATGGCAGAGACAGAAAGGAACACAAAACCAGCTGGCAGGACACAGCACACAACACAACCCCCCCCCCCAGAACGTGTTTGGAAGGCATGTGTAAGGAAATCTCGCTTTTTGGGGAGAGGTGGGCGTGAGGAATTTTTAATTAAAAGAAACAGCACAGACAGCTAGTATTTAGCAGGTATTTCCTCCCTTCCCACTGTCTCTCTTGCGTCACATGATCCCCATGCTCCTGCGGGGGGACATACACGCCGGACAAGGCAGCCATTCCAGTCATTCCATGCTGACAGGCAGTGGGCTATTCGGATGGGGTCAAATTCCACCCCCCCCCCCCGTGCCTCTGACACACTCCTCTGGGCTGCAATCGGCACGTGCTCCTCAGCCAGACACAGCGAGCGGACAAGCCGTGTGCGATAAGTGACGCAGAGGTGTGTTGATACGCCTTTGCCTGTGACCGTGACAGACGGGGACAGAGAGAGCGAGGTGAAGAGATAAAGACAGAGGAAAAAAAGAAATGAGAGAGAGAGAAGGAGGGACAGGAAGAGGTTTTGAACTGCTCAGTTGAGAGCAGGGGGTCTCCATTCTGCCGTGGCTGACCTGTGACCTCACTCAAACCATCTACTTCCCCCTGGCCGGGAATCCACTTGCCCTCGATTTCCGTATGCGGTCGGATGAGATGTGCTCGCAGAAATGCGTGATTGACACAGGAGGAATGACAGGATTACCAGCAGAGGTGAGCAAAGGAATCCAGTGTCGCTGACGTGATTTCCCAGGCTATTTATAAAAAAACTGCCCCCCCAAAAAAAAAAAAAAAAACAACGTTAATGAGTGTCACTCAAACTAAAATTTAAAAAATGACCACAATGCACAAGTTCCAATACACACACACACACACACACACACAGTCAGCTGAGTTTAAGGGTCAGGAAAACAGCAGGCTTTACACGCAGACCATAAAGCCAATAGAAGGCACTACCAGCACCATCATGCCCTCCAACACCAGCCCTGGGAGGCATTTTAATCCGTCCAAAACCAACAGCGATTAAAGTCACCGCCCGCAGTCCGCTCTCAGCGGGAGGGCGTGCATTCCGCTAGCCGGTCGACGTCTTCCCACACTTTTGCGGCTGAAGATCCCACACACAGAGCGGGGGATGGGAACGGCCCACGATTTCAGGCAGAGACGCAGCCAGCTGAACCGCGTGGTGGGGGCGGGCGGGGGCGCAGTTCCGGATAAAACTGTATTCCCTACCCGCCATGATGCTAGCGCCTTGCTAAAGCACTAAAAAGAGACAGTGTGGATTAACCGGGTTAGGACTCCGGGCCTGTGATCAGGAGGTCGCTGGTTCAAATCCCAAGGTCGGCAGAGTGATGTCACTGTTAGGTTTCTCAGCAAGGCCCCTAACCCTCAAGTGGCCCAGAGACTATCTGGTCCTACTTTCTGAAAAATCTGTAGTTTAGTATAAAAGCTTCAGCTAAAAAGACACATAAAAGAGGTCTCAAGGAACTGAGGAAATTCTAGGTTCATAGTGACAGACAATGAACGGACTGCCAATAAAGGCAACACCTTCCACACTTCTACACATAGCTCACAGCCTGCAGTTATGGTCGAGCACCAAGTTAATTGCCAGGAGAGGCCACCGAAACCAGAACAAGCCCCGCCCACCGCGAATGAGAAACAGCAACAGACGCGGTAGGAAGCCGACCAATTTCTCAGAAGCGCACACACACAACGCAAATCAAAGATGCATCACGGTTCTCAGAAGATCCTCGACAAAAAGCCTGTGCTCGTCTGTGAATTTAATGCCCTTGGGTAACTCATTTGCCATTTGAAAATGCCACGTTAAACAGGACCTTAACAGTGAGAAAAAATGTTTCGGTCAACATTCTGCAGATTCGTTAGACAGTAATAATCATCGCGGTCCAGAACACACAGCTACACTTCTGTCAAGTCAAGCAGATTTTTATTGTCATTTCAACCATACACACAGTATACAGTGAAATGAAATAACGTTCCTCCAGGACCATGGTGCAACACAGAGCAGGACAAAGACAGAGCAACATCATAAGTGCAGACAGGACACAAGTGCAACAATACAATTTGACAAGACAACATACAGTGCAAATTAACGGTGGTAACCGTCTGAACACTGGTTTATTATGCGAAAAAATTCTGGGGTAGAAAAGAGTTGGTCATTGCGTTTCCCGGTCATGTCAGACATTCTCAATCAGAGACGACAATCTGTTCAGAGTCTGCTAGAGTGGGGGCTCAGGGTGGGTTTAAGGTTCACGACTGCCCCCTACAGGTCTGACGGACATCTGCAAGCAGTCAGCCATGGACGCTGACAATTTGACGTGCCGCATTCCAGAAACAGGAACAATTAATCTGGAATGAAAAACGTTCAGGGAAACTAAAAGCTAATAATGCATGAACCTTCAAGTTTATCTTCTTATGTGGTCAAATAATTCATGTCGGCATTAGTACTTCAAGAACACAAAAATAAATTAATAAATAAACCCAAACATGTCAGCCACCTCCTGTGTGCAAAATGCATATCAGCAAAAACACAGATAGATATGGCCAGGATCCTACTGCAGGAAGGGTAAAGGGTCTGCCCAGGGCCCTAGCGCAGGAAGGACAAACAGGGCCTGCTCAGGGTCCTAGTGCAGGACAGGTAAAGGGTCTGCCCAGGGCCCTAGTGCAGGACAGGTAAAGGGTCTGCCCAGGGCCCTAGTGCAGGAAGGACAAACAGGGCCTGCTCAGGGTCCTAGTGCAGGAAGGATAAACAGGGTCTGGCCAGGGCCCTAGTGCAGGAAGGATAAACAGGGTCTGGCCAGGATCCTACTGCAGGAAGGGTAAAGGGTCTGCCCAGGGTCCTAGTGCAGGACAAGTAAAGGGTCTGCCCAGGGTCCTAGTGCAGGACAGGTAAAGGGTCTGCCCAGGGCCCTAGGGCAGGACAGGTAAAGGGTCTGCCCAGGGCCCTAGTGCAGAACAGGTAAAGGGTCTGCCCAGGGCCCTAGTGCAGGAAGGATGAACAGGGTCTGCCCAGGGCCCTAGGGCAGGACAGGTAAAGGGTCTGCCCAGGGCCCTAGTGCAGGAAGGATAAACAGGGTCTGCCCAGGGCCCTAGTGCAGGAAGGATAAACAGGGTCTGCCCAGGGTCCTAGTGCAGGGCCCAGCACTGCTTACACAGCCTGCCCCCCAATCAAGTCTCAGTCACTTCATTCCTCTGGATACAAAAAGCAGGAGCAAGGTCAAAGCAGAGACTGTGACCTGAGCTCGATCAATGGGTCTGTCAGAGACCCCACAGAGAACAGACAGGGGGTGGGGGAGTGGTATTTTTAGAAGGTATCGGATTACAAATCAATAGGGGCTTTGGAATTAATAAAGGCAGAGTAAGAGCACAGTAGGCGACTGGCAGGTGGAGGGTTCCATACATGACCCGTCACCATGAAAAGCAAAGCCCTCACACGCATTTATTTGCACGAGAAATTCATTTGCACGACAAGACACAAGCAGGTCGTGGGGGGGGGGGGGGGGGGGCGCTTTGCACTAGCCACTGTCTTGCTAAAAATAACGGAGCAACAGCGAGTTCTGTGTGAAACGCGAAATGCTGCATTTAGACCAAAACCAAGAGGACCACGGCGGGGCCATGTTGTTATCTTAGCAGCATTAGTGTAGCGTCAGCGATGCCAGGGAGCCACTGCACTTCCTCTGACGGAGTATCGGGCAGAGGCGACATGGTGTAAATTATTCAGCAGCCAGAAGCTCGCTGAGAACGAAACCACGAATGCCACTGCCAGCGAAAACAATTACGGTATGTTTAAGGAGGGGAAAATCAGATTAAATATGCAAACAGAACGTCAGCTCAAGAAGAAATAAAAAAAGCAAAAAAAGTTTGCTTTACGCAACAGCAAACCACCCAGGCTTCACCTATAATAAATCGGGGCACAGCAGGTCTCTTCCAGAGCGCTGTACATTACATAGTGGCTCAAAGCTGAAATAAGCTGGCTATATTTACATGAACAAATCAAGTTTCTGTTCAAGAAACGAGAGGATACAATCTGTTATTTACCTATAATCCCAATGGGAAAAGAGGGTCACAGACACAGACACACACACACACCCCCCCTTCCTGGTCGAAGGAAAAGCCCAGACCGCCTGCTATTGTCCGCCAGCATCGAACGGTAATTGGAAAGTCTGGCAGAAGTGCAGCAGGAATAAGGACCCCCTTCTCCACCACTTCAACAAAAGATCACGTGAGCAAGTGCCTGATTATTTTGAATTATACGCTACAGCCACACAGAAAAGAGCCCCCCGCCCCCAACAAAAACTCTACCTGGGGTGAATTTCATGAAAACCACATTAAAAGAGGAGGAGGCGGGTGACCAATGACATGCCGACTGACGAGGATATCTAGATCATGGAATCATGGAGGTCATGGAAAGGTGTCTACTTCGTTCCCTTCGAGCCCGGAATGCTGGACTTGACAGAGGTGGAACATTTCCCCCTTCCCTGAACAGCTGAGCTTAATGGCCCACCCTCCCACATGCAGTGGTGCCGCATGCAGGTTCAGTGCCCCTTCCTGCCTGGACCCAACACTCGAACAACTGCTAACTTCTCCCCGCGGTTTGAGGAGGTGATCATAAGAGGCCGGCCTGGTATGGGAGCCCCACAGGCCTGGCGACCGGGTGGGGGGGGGGGGGGGGGAGGGGGCTCAAAAAAGGACCGGAATGCAACTCACAATGAGCCCTTTTGTCTGACCCAGTAGGGGCGGGGGGCTGCACAGTGCCTCTCCACACACTCGAGCAGGGAACCCATCACACATCCCACAAAGGCTACGCTGCCCTCCCCTCCGCTGTGCCTACCAGCCTTCCCTGGGGGGAGCCAGCGAGAGTGCAGACATTTTTCAGAGCTTGCTCTCTCCTCGGGGAGGATACAGCATCACCGGCACACAAAAAAAATTTTTTAACCGACAGAACAGCAGAAAATTGTCACGTGGATGAGGGAAGCCGAATACAAAACCCTGAATACAAATAAAACAGCTTTGAGCCAATCAGACAACACGAACAGACCACATGATTAAGTTAGCCTACGCAAATTATTAGCCTATGCTTATTTCTAATGCTAATGCTTAAGCGAGAAACTAACTGCTCCAAATCGGACACCCCCCCGGGCGCAGGGCCTAATATGGCAGGGCAGCAGACTGTCACAGGGTGCTGGCAAAGGTGCCGCTATTTAATCACCATGGTGACAAGGGGACTCGCCAAGCCTCTGTGCGGTAGCTAAGACAAAGACCCCCTCAGCCGGGTCGTTCCTCGCACCTTAGAAACTCTCTGTCTGATTAGCATAAGCCTGACAGGTTTTTCAGTCTCAACTGAACTCAGATTCAGAAACGATCAGGGACAAGGTGTCTGGCACCTTCAAGCGACCCAAACTAGCAGGCGAAGGCAGGCCTCCAGCCGGTACCCAGGGCCAGGAGAGATTAAAAAAAAAAAACACTGCTTCAAAATGTTTCATGTAGCTGTGGGGAAACTCGCAGCTGAGACGACCCCACAGTGGACCGAAGGCGATAAGATGCTCCACGGCTTGGCGAGGCTCCCGGAAATGTTGACGGACTAGCAACTTCCATGCTAGCCCTCTCTTTAAGTAGATAAGTAAATAGATAGATAATCCTAGAGTGATTCAATGTCAGAGCCCCTTCAGGTTCTGCTTTACCACACCTGTTTCCTGTCGTTCTGAACACGGCAACGAATTTGGCTTCCAGCTGCTGGCGTTATCGCCCTGCAACAGACAAGCGATGCCGCCGTGTCCAGCCAGTGAGCGTGACACTGGAGGAGCTGCACCAGACATGTCAGGTACTGTCAGGTGCGCATGTGTGTTTGCGGGCTACCGGGGTGCTGCACCTGCATCTCCACCTGCCAAAGCACAGGATTAGTTTAACTGGGGGTATTGGACATGCTACTAACTGCAGATCACAGGGTGGGAGACCTTCTAGTTTAGGTGGTACACTCTGCACTTCCAGTTCCTTTCCATAAGCCAATCAGGTGTACTCCATGAGCAGGTACCCCACAATCAGGCTCCTCCTCTCCACCATCAGCCCGCCCACCTCAACAACCAGATCCCTCCCCTTGACAATCAAACCCCACCCATCCACAACCAGACCCCTCCCATTCCACAATCTCCTCTCCATAATCCACAAGGACTACCCCATAACCAGGCATCTCCCCTACATAACCTTGTGCCTCCCTTCCAGAACCGGGCAGCTCCCCCCTACATCCCGCTAAGTCCCCTTCATAGCCCCCCCTCGCCCACACGTGCCACCCCCGTTCCACTCCCAGCAGCCCAGATTCCCTCACGCCAAGTGAGGGACAGCTGGAGGGCGACCGGCAGTCCGGAATAAAACCTTTAACGTGTCGCCCGGAAATTTAACGTGGCTCCTCGCTTTTTCCGTGAGCCAGTCTTCGGAAAGGCCTTTGAAGCAAAACATGAATGTCATAACCGAAATATGGAGAGAAAAATGCAAAAAGAAAAACAGGATGTCTGCCTGTGGAAACATCAAAATATTAACCAAGGTGCTATTCTTTCGACTGTCGCTACATGAAAAAGACTCGCAAAAAAATAAAAAGTGCACATGGAGAACTCGTCAACACCTTTCAATATAGTCACCTGCCTACGATCCTCAGCCTACATTTGCTGCCAGCTTGCAATGTGGGCATTGGGGGTGGGGGGGTGGGATGGTTTAGGTACCATTGCCGACAGATACGCATCCGTCGATCAGTCAGCACGGTCCGTCGGCTCAGCAGAAACGCCGCTGACACGGGGGGTGCTATTTACGGCACTTGCTCCGGTAGCGGGATGAAGAAGCGGCCGTGTTTCGCAGTGCGGCGCTGCGCGATTGTGTAACTCTGGAACATTCTCACATTTAACTTCTTTAAAAGTAGGTCACCGCTTTCACGTCGGTTGGCACAATTTATCTTTTAGTTTTTTTTCCTCCCAAATCTTGGTTCTCGCAACTCTTTCATAACAAAACCAGCGAAAAATAAAATTAAAGTAAATAAATAAATAAAATTTTAAAAATCGGGAAAAGGCAAAGGATTAGAGATCGACGGCTCGCGCAATACTGGACGGCAGGATGCATCCCGCACGCGACTTTCGTCGTCAACGGCCGAGGGAGGAAGAAGCTGTAATTCTTGCGGTCACGGGCGAATCCCCAATATTGGGAATAAGGAAATGGTTTCTACACTTTCTACCCTTGTATCGCCACATATTAGTTTCGCCAATTTGTCAGAGCACAGATGTTCAGGGGAGGTGGTGGGGGGGGGTCTCTTACAGTAAAACAGAAACAGAACAGTGCCTCCGGTTCAGGTCTTCTTGTCTAGCTGCCATGACCTACAGGGGGAAGTGGACCAGGCTAAATGGGCAGCCATCTATACCTAATCCTGGGCAGACATGATCCAGAAAGTACCATCAGGTCCCACATGAAGGTAGTGTTTATGAAAAGGATGACAAAGCTAACCAATCCACTGCTCTCGACTGAGCTATTGGCCGCTTGCATATTTCCGTAAATAAAATCTGTCACTCAGCAATCACATGCTTTAATCCCTAGGCAAGCTGGTTTTATTTGGGGTTTTTTTCTGCCTCATCATGCTCCATCACGGGGTCCAAGTGCTGAGGCAGCTTCAGCGAACAACAACCCCCCACACACCCCCACTCGCTCAGAGAGGAAGGCGAGAGGTCACCTCTGTGACAAGACATAAATCCCCAGTGTGACCCCATCGCCACCACATTCTTACTTAAAGTGCCTCAGTAAGAGTGCAGAGAAAAAACGGCCAAGAAGATAAGGAAGCGATGGGGAAGCCGAACGCACCAGCTGATCACTTCCTGCTGGCGGACCTTTAGCGCCCGAGCTAAGGGGCCGTTCCCTCGGATGACGGTTTGCAATGTTACACATCACCACATGGGATGTGGCACTTATAGGGAAGTTTTTATGGGACTTCGTCTACTTTGGGTTACAAATAATAATCCACAATTATGTACCATGATCCACAAATACATATTGAATTTGCGTTGTAAAATCATATCCACTAAAATTCGGACTGATTTGTACACGTGAAGCCTCTTTTGCACACTTATGGATCATGTCCTGCCTGTTTGTGGACCGTTACACCTGTGACTCCCCTTCTGTTTATTTTACGCGCAGAGTTTAATGCTTAAAGCTAACTGGACACGTCTATATCGTTTAGGTTTACACTTCTTAGTGCATTAATTCTACCTCTGGCACTTCAAACAACCACAGTACGGTCATTATTAGTAACGCAAAACTATTGCGAGGGAACTCAAAAACATTTAAAAACACGTTTTCCCAGGCCGACCTCTTAGGAGCTCCGTATACCACAGCTGATCTGTAGATAACAGAAGAAAAAAACAGAACCGCAAAAACATCGCTGTCCACAAACATGCATCCGCAGAACTACGGAGTGATTCGTACACCTGAAATGGATTCTGCGCATTTGGTATGTGTATGTATATAAGTGTGTGTGTGTGTGTGTGTGTGTGTGTGTGTGTGTGTGTGAGAGAGTGAGTGTGTGTGTGTATTGTATCAGGATACCCCTACAAAGGGGTCATTCCCTTGGTGATGCACCCAGAGACACTCTAATATGATAATATAATGACGTAATCACCCTTATGCTTCTCTTTGCCTACCCCATCTTGTTCTCTATAAAACACACAGACACATACGCTGGTGACAGCAAGCTTGGGGGGGTGGGGGTGGGGGGATGTCACAGTGCAGGATCAGCCTACATGCAGTGCCCCGGGAACTGGGGGGTTAAGGGCTTTAATATCGGGCCCAAGATCACATGATCATCCTGGTCGAGGCTGGGACTTGAACCAGCAACCTTCCGGTTGCAGCCCAGTGAACCTCACACTGCTACATATGCAAATGGAATTACCCTTAAATTTCAGATCAGACACAAGACAACCACAACGAAAAGGAAGAGTGTGTCATGTTTAAATAAAGAAACACTATGATTCCTCAGATGGTCTCCCGGCCGTCCCGGTAAAGACCGCATCACCCAGATCAACAGCATTCACGGGAACCGGAAGGGTGTGTGTGCGCCGTGCGGGAAACATGAACCTGATCGGCACGCCGACGTTCCACGGACGAGGGGAATTTCTGGGGATGCGTTTCTCGGTGGCATTCCAGTCCGCAGCCCTCGTGAACCGGACCGTCACGGGGAGGCGCCCAGGTCTGGCAAGAGGAAACGCACCGCCTCGCTCTCTGGGTGATTCGGGGACAGGCCTGCGGCTCGTTCGCCAGAAGTGCCCCCTGTGGGGGGAGTGGGTGAGCTACGGGCCCAGGGGAGTGCATTCCAGTTTCGCCCCGCTATCACGAGGACATCTTGTTTCTTCGCTCTGCTTTTTACGTGCTCCCCACCGACTCCACCCATCTCCAAGGCCATCTCAGATGGTGTTTCCACAGTGTACAAAAAGCTACCCAAAGGAAATGCCAGGGCTTGGTTAAATGCCAGCAGCGGGGGAGGGGGGCACAAACTGCGGGAACTGTTCTCAGCACATCGGCACACCACCACCACCCGCCTCCCTCCCCAGCTCACAGACCTGACTCACTTCATTACCCACATTCTGAACCGGACCCTCAGTCCACCCCCCCCAACATAACTCATGCCACCACAGTATGGTAATAACTCTACTTCCCGCGGAGTCTCCTTGACGCTCGTCATGGTCAGATAAACGTTACGCGTCAGCATTTAAAATACCATGAACCGCTAATCGTGCGGAACGTCAAAAAAAAAAAAAGACAACAAATTAGCCGGCTACGCTAATTACAATAAAACGGTGAACACAAGCGGCCGCGGGAGCTCGAGGACGCGGCCGACATCCCCGAGACGTCTGGTGCACTGCGAGGCTGAGAGTTCACAACCAGCAGCAGCTGCATTCACCAGGGAGAAATAAACAAATAATAAAAAAAAAAAACAAAAGCAGGCCGCGGAGAACCGCATTAGCTCCTGCAGCTTAACAAGTAGAACACTGCGCTAACAACACAAAGGTCGTGGGTTCAAATCCCAGTGAGCGCACATAAAATACGGCCCTTCCTTCTACTGCAAGAGGCTTTGGGTAAATGTGTCAGAGAGAGAAATAAATATGAATTTTTCAGAAATGGCCTATTATGGCAAGGACAACATGAAGGATGTTAGACTATGCAAAGGCTGAGAATATAATGACTCCAATCACATTTAAGCTTTGAACACAAACCTTTTACATATAAATAACTCTAGTTATCAGACTGCCTTCGATTATGCTGAATGCCATATTTTACTTCTACTTATTTAGCACTACTGTTGAAAGCGATGAATTAGAGAGCAGGGCCAGCCAGTTCCTGGAGCAATCGAAGTTAAGGGCCCTTCTCAGCGGTCCACCGGTGACAAGTCTTCCGGCCATGGGATCTGAACCAACAACCTTCCGATCACAAAGTCCTAAACTACAGAGCCACACACCAACCGGTATCAGCCAACCCTCCCATATGTTGAAAACATATATACAACTTCAACAATGTTGCCTTTTAAAAAGTCATCTCACACATGAAAACATTTCTCTTTGCTGTTAAAATATTTGCACTGTGACTAAGAAAATCAGCTGGATCTGCGGTGTGGGATCTCTTCACCAGGGCAAAGGTTACAAAAGCAGCCCCCCCCCCCAGCAAGCAGGCTTTTATCAGATTCAATAATTCATCCGCTTCCCTAATGAAAGACACCCCCGACCTGGCATGCCTCAGACAGGCTATGTACGCAACTCCACCAATCAGCAGGAGTCCGGCAGCTAGGCAACCCTAGATATGCCGCCCCTCCCCCACTGGCCCCGCCCCCTAATGGGTACTTCTTTAATTAGGTTTAATATTTCAGAAGCACGGGGGGAGGGCGCTGCTGCCCCCTCCCCGGTAGACAAGGCGCGTTGTGGTGATTCTCGGACAACATGAGAGATTAACCAGCCAGGTAATACGAGAGGCAATGCATTCGGAGAAAGCGGCCGATTGCATCCTGGAGTGTCACCGAGGAGGCCCTTTTCAAAGCAGGAACCTGGAAAACACTCCCTCTCTATCAGATCCCTAGTCATTAAAATACAGAATACGGCTGCCCGCCTACGCTGCACTTAAGAAGTCCACTAAACAGACCATCAGAGGAAAGAAAACATGCAGTGAAACACCTGCCGTTCTGTGGATCTGTGAGACTGCGCTTGAGAAAGGGCTCTGCTGGTAAAAGAAGCCACATGACAAAGAGCAAAGGGAACTTAACAGGGGAGCAGTCATTTATTTCAAGACAAATTACAGAAACATTAGCAAGATGGCAAAAATCAAAATGAAGACTATAGAACTGGGAACTGTGTGAAGAGTGGGCGGAGACTTCAACGAGTGGGCGGAGACTATAGATTACAAAAATAATTCCTTGTCTTTGAAGTTATGCACTTTCACTTTCGGGAACTTTATGAATGACAGTAGCAAAGGACTAAAAAATAATGGTCCTCCCCCCACCCCCGAGATCTAAAAATGTATTTCAATGCCACTCACAAAAACTTCACACAAACATCACGTGCGTCATGGAAGATCACTGCCGCAAAGGCCCAAGGTCCAGAGGACAGTGCCTTTGCACCTGAACTGCAGTCGCTGCGCCCCAGCAGACGCACCCCACAGGAATGGCTTTGGCAGCAGACAAGCCCCTCTCCCATCGCAGTATAGGGTCACATTCACCACGACAACCGAATGCGTGACCCATTCTTGTGCTGCAGGTGAAGAAGCCGCATGCTCATCTCGCAGCTGACCTTCCATGCCAAAAGTACCACGACCATTACTAACTAGATGAAAGTTTGGCAAAAAAAATTATACGAATAAAGAGCCTGTTGTTTACAGGTGAGACAGAACAATGACAACAACGCAATTCCAAAGAAACCAGACCATCAGGAAAACGTGTCAGTGAACGACACAAACGTTACGATGCCCTCAGGCACTGACAAAAAAAACCGCTCGAATTCCAGTTTGCGTCACACGGCCGACGTACAATGCGGCACTTTCGGGGGGTCCTTGGACATGCTCGTCCAAGTTCTCCGCGCCACCTGTCATATTACTGCCCGGTTCGGGTAATGTTTCCTGTTTGCGACTTTCCCACAGACCAAGCGTGTGATTTTCAGCAACCAGGAAGCAACTCCACAGAAGACGAACATCTCCTGCTCATGGCAACACGTGACCTTCTGGGACCAGGGCCGAGAGGCCCATTCAGGACCCCAAACAAACACACCCTCGACGATCTTACGCTGCGCGACCCCAACTATAGTATTAAGCAAATTATATGTAGTTTGACAAACTAAACTTGGTTTCCATGGATACTCAGACCACTCACAGAAATGCAAGGCTGAGAAACAACCAACCACGAAAGAGATTTATACCAAAATGGGTAAAAGGGGCAAAAACATTATTTCCTCATAAAGTGGAAGAATTTTCAGGGGCCCAGACACAGTATGTGATAATGGCAGCTTTGGTTTTGGTGAAAGTCTATTTCCAACCGTCCGACCGTCGAAAACACACCTGGACTCAACAAGGGCCAAGCATCTTAAAACCTGCAGGTCCGACAGTGTCGACATCAGCTTGCAATCAAGCTCCTGCTCGTAAAAAACAGCGTCACCCTCCAATCTATCCAGTGTTCCAGAGTTCAATTTCATTGGTGCATCATAAAAGGGATATAAGCCCGGCTGTCTCCCCTATTATTATTGCAACTCAAAATTGACACTATTTTTTATTATGCAACAGCACCACCGCAGCACGCACCAACAGCGAAGGTTCTACTGATATGCAACATACTAAGAGAACCGGGTAAAGGATAGATTTATAACGTTCCGATCTGACTGCTGTGCTTGCATGCAACTCAAGTTGCAGAATTGAACATAAAGAGCCAAAAAAGACGAACCTGAATGAATAAACGACCTTTTGCATGAAGCAAAACTGAGGACAAGAATGATAAGAAGAAATCAGGCTGGTCACACTAGCTTGCTAAAGTGGTTGCATTTGGTATTAAGCTGATGGTTTAGCGAAGCAGTTGAATCACTAGCTGGGTGAAGGTGTTGCATCCCGCAGACAGCATGCAGAGGTAACGTGCAGGCGGCCCATGCAGCAAAGGACGGCAGCTGAAGCACAACGACCGAGCTTTTCTCTGTTTCAAGGTCACCGCCAGCACCATTCGGCGTCAATTAAGCTTCCGTCCTCCGATCGTAACGGACGCGACCCCACAAAGAGCTCCTTTATGAAAGCACGACTGCGGTCGATATCTCAAATCTCCCAGAATGCAAAGTAACGAAGGCATAAAGCTTCAAATATAAACGCTGGCTTCAGAGCTACCACAGCCCCCTTTCCTGATAAGAATTCTGGGTGTCTTTACCACAAACCTACTTTCGCATACCCCTCTACATAGCTGCCAAGCTTCATGGCCCTCGCCTAACCCACCGCGAAGCGTAAAAGCACGGCAGGGAGGCTAGGCCAGTCGGATGGGACCGGCCGGCAATGTCATGCTCCCGCATCAGCCATGCCGTTAAAGCCCGCTTTCCAAAACTTTCATTTTCCAAACGGCGTAAGGAACAGGAAGAGAACGTTCCCTAAATTGCTATTTAAGAACCTGTGTGGCCGAAACCAGAGCGGTATGACTTCTCACTTTACGTAAGAAGGATCACAAACGTTGGTTTATAAACAGTGCCCCTACATGTGGGCGTGGGCACAGTGCGGCACAGCACGGCATCCTGCCAGGGTGTAAGAACTGCAGGCGGGCCGTCACGTGACGGCGAGAGCTGCGAGATGCGACTAGGACTGCGTGGCACGCAGACACACTTCATGCATGCGGACGGCGCATGGGAAAACGCAGCAGTGTTACCTTGAGCCGCCCATGCGGCTACATCTCAGCGACGCAGCAAGATCGCTGCAGCTCTCAGGGGGAACGTAAGGGGAAGGTCAGACATTATGCGAGACTCCCTGAGGGTCAAATCAGGCCAAGCTCCCGTAACAGGCAACAGACATAAATCCACAGCACAAATATGCCCTTTAGGTGCAGTATTTTAACTCTCTTACATTCAGTGGTGTATTTTTGGCACTTTTACTTTGCTTCAAAGATGGGCGGCTCTTGCTTTCTGTTGTTTTCCAAATGACATAGACCCGCCCTGCCGGCAGGGGGACGATGGACGTGCGCCACACGTAAACGGCACCTCACCTCAGGCTAAAATAAACACGTCCAAGGGCTGCAAAGCTACACAGATGGGCGAGCCGGTGCTAAAAAGAGGCACCCGAGGGTATTTGGGTCCAAACCATACACACCGCCCATCTCTGCAGGAGTGGTGTGGCGTGACTTTTGAGGTGTTCTGGGGGGGGGGGGGGGGGATTATGCAGCAAATGGGTGGAGTTACAGAGCATCATAAGGCACAAAACTCACTCTCAAAAGGATGCTCACACCCATTCAGTGGACTTGGACGGTTTTCTCAAGAAGTCTCACACTTCCCTTAAAGGCACGAACCGATTTACGCCACGCAGAAAATGTCCCTCCGAGCGGCCGACTGACGCCTGAGGCTGCATGAGTCCGAGGATGACACACTGCAGGCCATACGTTTTCTGGGTGAGGCTGGAGAGGCATTGGAAGGTTCCGGAAGAAGCCTTCCAGGATATTCCTCAGGATCTTGGCCACCTGTTTGCGAGGTGAACCACATGATCTGAATCTCCAAAACAGCACCCTGGACATTAATACCATTGCTTCTCGGGCCGTGTACAAGGGCGGGGCTACAAGGGGCACTGCCCTAAGCTGATTGGTCCCCACAGCGCCTACTCCCCTGTCACTCACATCACTGGATAATCAAAAGGTTGGCCGTCGTGTATTAATTACAGCCTCTCATGTCCCTAACCTAAAAAAAAATATACTAGAATCGTCCCAGTGTGCCAGCTACCCCAGGGTCCCTCCATGACAGTTCCGCAGTGCTGGGTACCCAGCTCCGGGCGTGGGCCGCATCCTGCCGCAGTGGCAGGATTGCGGCATGGGGGGGGCGTCCTGGTGAGGTGCCGTTGCAGACTGCAGTCCACGCGTTCTGTTACGCAACACAGGGCGGCCGATCAAAGCTTAGTGAGCCAATGCCGACTGTAGCAAAAGCACAGGGGGGGCTCCGTGAATCCGTCACCATCTCTACGACATCCAGGTGAAGGGGTCACGCCCCCCCCCCACACACAATTAGCCAACAGTCACCCACCAGCCCTACAAAGTCACCCCCCCTCAAGACCAAAAAAAGGCCCTCACAGGACCCAAAACGCCAACATCCCCCCCCCCACCGACCACCAGCAGCGACACAGATTATAATTAGCCAACACTACCTCCAGAACTGGCCCCATTCAGGGTGGGGGGCACAGGGGCACGAACAAAGCCTTGGCGGCAGCTACCACCACTATTTCTGGAATCAGTCCTAAACTGTGGTTCTTGCCCCCCCCCTCAAACAGACCCCCCCACAACCAAATCACTCTCCCGCATGGCCGACGGGGTTACTGCTATCTTGACTCCATGAGCTCGCCAGACCATAATATCCAGGGATTAGCCCCTTGGCGCGGTGAATCCACACCGTTCGCCGCGGGCGACAGGATTAAAAATACATAGTGTGGCAGTCAAGCTAATCTGCAGGGTCGGTATAAAGGCTCACTTTCGCCTTCCAGGCCGATGCCTGAGACCCACGTGTCAGAACACTTACCTTGCGAGTAAATATTCCTATGGGTAAGGAAAATTGATTCTACAGGTAAGACTCCACCCCCCCATTCATCTTCTAACCAATTATCCCGATCAAGGTGACAGCAGGGTCAGAATTCCCCCCCCCCCCAACCCTAAGCTGGGGTGCCTCCCAGAAAGGATGCCAGTCCAGTACAAGCACCGCGCGACAGAGACCGCGCGACAGAGACCGCGCGACAGAGACCGCGCGACAGAGACCGCGCGACAGAGACCGCGCGACAGAGACCGCGCGACAGAGACCGCGCGACAGAGACCGCGATTAACCCCCTGTCTTGACGCACGGATTCAAACAGCTACCCCTGAAGGAGCGAGGCCAGCCTGTCACTGACCGAACCACCTCGCCGCCTCGATCTGTAAACTTCCAGAATAAAAACTAAAGCAGCTCAGTGTGAATCAGGCCAAGCAAGACCTCTTTCCCGCCCCCACATCATACATCACGAGTTTTTTTATATTAATATTATAATGGAGCAGGAATAGACCTGCAGGCATCTGCGGAACCTTCAGACAAACGGCCTGAGGCGCCGAGACAGATGCTCAGTAGAGTCGGACTTAAACAAAAGCTTCCCCCTTTCCTGACCACTCAAGTCCACCAGAAACCACCCTAAGACCCCCCCCCCCCGGATGTTACTGAACACCTGCTGCCAGGAAGCAGCCCCTAAACCGGCTCAGTCAAGCCTCATCACATCAGTGTATGTTCACGGCTAAAGACGGGAGCAGACGAGAGAGCAGGGCAGTGCGTGGGGGTTAGGGTCAGGAATCCCAGGCTGTCGGTTCTCTCAGTTACATCCCATTCCCCTTTGTTAACCTCACTGTTATAGGGGAGGGGGGGCCATCGGTCCGCTCGAAGCCGGCCGAGGCAGTCGATACTTCACAGCTGGACATTTTAAAACCAAAGAAAAAAAACATTTACGGTTCAGCGGGGCTGACTGTCTAATAAATAAAACAGGAGAACGAAAATAAACAGCAGGGTGAGAAGGTGAGGGGTGAATGCACTTATCACCGTCAAATCCCCAGGGCATTATGGGTAAAGTGCATGGCAACAGGAAGTGAGGGAGGATTCTGGGTAAAGTGCCTGACATGCCCCAAACCATGACTGGGACCCCAGTTTTGACACAGTGCTGCTAAGAACAGGTCACCGCAGCAATGCCGTTTTATATTTACTGCCTCTACGACACCTTCAGTGGTGCATACGAGACATTTCTCACCAGCTCGGAAAAGGACCTGCCCCGTCGTTGACCTCGAGGCACTACTGCCACCATAAGGCCCAATAACGATCCATCACACGGCCGGTAATGCAGTTATACGGGTCCTCAAGCAGAGTTACTGAGGTAGTGGGGGTGGACGGAGATTTACGGGACAGCTGGTGAGCTTTATGCAAAAAATGGGCTGTTGTGATTAGTCTGGGAAACGGCACCGGCCTGAGTAAGTGTGATCCACAGCTAGTGGACATGGAAGGATGTTTCTGTACACTAATTTACTGTCCTGAACTGAACTGTGACTGTGCCACCTCTATATTACTTATGAAAATCTGCTCAGCGGTTTGTACTGTTGCTTCTTCACACCTCCATGGTTAGAGGTTTGAATCCCAGCTAGTGTGTGTGTGGCTGGTGCACCTTGTGATCAGCTGGCATCCCATACAGAGTGAAAATGAAAGAATGTGACTGCAAAATATCACACACACACACACACACATACACACAAAAAAATTAAATAAACGATGACTCCGTACTTTATTAACGCTGAAGAACACCACGGCAAAGCCCAGGACACATTTCAGCAAAGGATCCTTAATTAGCTTCCCACTGCCTACGGAGGGAGAGCACTCATTTGTCACGAGGCTGAAAGATCGCAAACGGCCGGCTGCATAACCAACAATGTACTCTGCGGAAAATATTCACACACACAAAGCCTTGCTCTGCCAAACATGGGGGGGGGAATAAAGGAGAGCAACCTGCTCCTATCACCCATTTATCTTGTCCACACTATCGCTCAATTTCTCACAATCATTGACATTCCTTTTTGGGTCCTCCTGCATAACGGATTAATAAAGGTCTGTTGTGGGAATCAGGGGGGGGCATACCTCACAAAGGGATTAGTCATTCAGGCAGAAACAGATTTTAGCAAGAAGACACTCCACCTACCCCAGTGAAGAACCTGTTATTTACGAGATCGCTCCTGAACAGCCGCTTATTTTAGTATTCTTGTCAATCGTTAAACACCCCATTGTTCAGCACGCGTTTCTGAGACATATAATCTAACGTGCGCTCTTTGCGTCTCCAAATACGCAGAAAGCGCAAAATAAGCCGGGGAACGTTTATCAGATGTCGAACTGCAGAGACAATGGAGCCACAACTTAGAGTCAGACAAACAGAAGACAAAGGGGACATTGTTTAGAATAGTGGAGTTACATTAGCGTTAAATACCGAGTGTGGTTTTGTCTAAAAGCATCTTCAGAGAGAACTGAATGTAAAAACAGCTCCTTTGATGAGCAAAAGCGAGCAACAGAAACTGACAAGTAATTATGTTGCACTTAAGCATTAAAAAATAGATACTTTTGGAAACAAAGCTCTTGCAGACTTAAATATTTTCACCACAAGCGTTTGCTGAAGTGAAACGGCAACCCGCTATCCTAAAATATTTTGATTGGGTTATTTGTTACATGGGCAGCTCACAAAAGCACACCCGCCGCAAGAGCCCCCTGCCACATCGCTTGGGAACAATGAAATTCCCATCCTTCTGTCCAAATTAAAATGGCATCCTCGATGACAGTCAAACTGCCCCCATCTACAGCAATAAGCTTACCCTGGTCACAAATAGGATTTGGATTTGAAAGCGTTCCCAGGGGACTGTTATTAAATCCTTGTTTTAAGCTCTTCCAATATCGCGTTATAATTTTAGATTTAACTTTTTCCAAATCACCATTTACCATCTAGACGCTCAAATTAATAGGGTCATTTCTCCTTAAATAAGCAGCATTCAGCATTTAGGGTCATAGATTCTGTTGTGTCGAAAACAGACTCTTTTGAACAATTTTACCGTCTTTGACATACTAGCCTCACACTAAAATTAAAATGGCATTAGAAAGACCTTTTTTTACAATTTTGATAATTAATTTGTGGATGTCAGACACTTTAGAAAAACACTGGCATATGCCAATTTATCAAATACATTTTAATAGACACCTAGGTTCGACATGACTAGGCTGAATTATCTCCACTATCAAGTCACGGCAAATTAATCATTGTTACGTTACTTAACATAATTGCAAAGGAGGGTAATAGATCCAAAACTAACGATCATAAATCCGAATCATTCAAGTTAAACCAAGAGCCTAGTTTCTCTATTACCACAAAACATAGCGCGTATAACACGCATTTTTACAGGTTTATTGGGAGGATATTCTTGGTTGATTTATAATCTCTTGTCTCGAGCGATTCGTTGTGAATGACAAAACGTCCAAACCGCAATGCAATACGGGGGGGGAGCAAACACTGGTTAAAAGTCAAATCATCTACACGGGGTTAAACATTAAATTGAGATTGAAATGATAAACAAAAAAAGCAAACAATTCCTAAGAATCATGGTGTGAAAGGCCTGATCTCCGAGCGTGTATTTGGTGCCCGATGGTGGGTATCTGTGATACGGAGGAGGTGGGATGAGGTGGCAGCAGCAACAGTGCGGTAATCGGCGAGGTGGGACGGTTTGCTGCTATCCTGTATCCACACAGACCAGCACCCGCGTTACAACCACCGAATGCCAATCATCTGCTGCCACACAGAACCCAGGAGCCCAGAAACACGTGCATCTGGGGGTCGGACGCTCGCGTTTCATGGGTCCCACACCACTAATCCGGAGCATGCATTCAAAAAACGCGATCACGGGCTAAATTTAAAGTTTAACACATAAAGCGAGGGTTGCCAGGGTGGTAGAGGAACCATAAACTGGTGCGATCTGAAGTGCAGATGCTGGCAGAAACTTCGCTCTCATTACTTCGATCAGCATCCCACTGATAGTTTAAAGCCTCTGCTTCAATGGAGGGGGGTGACGGCGGCGTTTGCTGACCTGTTGCGTCCTCTCGGCCGGGTTTTTCATGACCGCCTGTCGGAAGCTGTTATCCACGTAGGACGCCATTCTTTCTGGTGGCAGGACGTGAGGAGCATGCAGCGCCGCACACACACAGAAACGGCTCCGACTTCTGGGGCCGCTTCAGTCCTCGCCCGTTACTCGCTTTTCCCCGCCGCAAAACGCTCCGGCAATGCGGCGATTTGCGGATCTCCGTCCCCCAGAGCCGGAGCCGGAGCCACGGGGGTTGGGTGCTTCGTCCCCGCAGCCGATCCCCGAGGAAAAGCTCAAGGATCCACCTAGATCTGCTGCCAGAAGACGATCGGCCTCCTCGGTATATCTGCGCTCCTCCCGATTACTTCGAGAGTTTAAATAAATTCAGCACATCCTCCCCCCTCGCGTCTAAAAAAAACAAAACAAAAAAAACACTTAAGATCTATGCAGCCCGTCCGTCTTCTTCTGCATTCTGCTTTTGAAAGAAGTCCAGGGCGCCGTTCAAAGCGCCTGAAACCCAATCGCTTCCAGTCCGTCCATTAGCCACGAGCCAAACGTCCAATATATCACACCGCCACGCGCAAAAATAATGCGTAATATATCCCGAGGACTGTTTGTCATTAAAAAAGACTAGGCAATCGCCACGGCTCTCCGCTTCGTGCCACCATGGTGACTGACAGAGAAAAGCGTATGGGCGAGCCCATTGACAACAATATAATTCACGAAAAGAATATTGAACAAGGAAAGAAATCTCTGTCCCCACCTACTGAAAGGATCGGGAAAGGCAGACGTGAACCCTGCGCCCGGTCTCTGCTCCCTACTGCCACCCCGGACATGCTCGGAATTACCGAAAATATTTCATATTTCGCATTTCAGAGGTTCATCCAAAGATAAGTTTCAATCGTCCAACTGTTTATGTAATGCACGGTGGGGTGGAAAGTTATTGATAAGAAATATCCGTTGTCCTCCGTTGTCTTCTGGCTTACTTTCTTTAATTTCTTTCCTTTTTCCCGTTCTGAATCTCTCTCGTGACGTTTTGTGTATCACAACATGTAAAGCGCGTTGGGACAACTCTGTTGTGAAAGGCGCTATATAAAAATTGAATTGAATGAGAAATACTTATTTAAACACAATTTCAGCAAAATCTTAGTTTATTTCTGGCATGTACTAGTCTTGGTATAACGGTACTCAATGAAGATCAATTGCAGTTTAAGGTAGATAGTGATCTGTACTATGTATAACCCGAAGCGCGGGACACGTGTCTTCATACAGCCCTTCACAGATACTTACTGCTCTCTATTTCATGCAGAAAAGCATTTTGACCACTGTTTCAGAAATTAGGTATTTGAAAGTTAAATATTCCTGAGATGTGAATTTAACGATTTAATTCACTCTCCCAGTGTCAGCACTGCTGAAGTAAAAAATGTTGATTTTGAATAAAATCCTTTGTTAGGTATTTTTTTCTTTCTTGCAGAGGATTAACATAATTTGGAAAATACCTTTTTGCAAATAAATTGTACAGACTGTGCTGTACAGACAGCAATAAAGATGGGGTTAGGGTTGCCATTATTATTATTATTATTATTTTATTATTATCAGCAGTAGTGGTATGACCCTCACTATGTACATAAACGCGAGATGCTTGTATATCTGCTGAATAAAGTCTGAGGATATTTCGTCTATCTTAGCTGAGGTCAGAGAAATTAACAATATTTATGCAATACTGAACTCAGACTTGCTCAACCTACCGCTTTGCTATGATTGCAACAGTCCAAGCTGTTAAAATTGCTGCATCATGCAGGACAGCACCCTTGCAGGAAGGGATGGTCAGTTTACTTTAGTTGTTATTTGTAATGTGGTCTCCGCTGTAGTCAAGCGATGCCGTATTTCCGCTGTGACGTCAGCAAAGACTTCTTGCAACACTACAGGCGAATCTGACTCCTGTTAATTCTTCCACGAACCAATTTCCAAAGGTAGTGGCTAAGCGGTGAATTGAATAAATAAGAAGCATGTAGTTCACCGATCTGAAGTTTGATTTATTATTGTCCGACGGCATAATGCAAAAAGGGATTAGAAATGTTAAAAAAGAATGAATGCCACATTTATATAGCGCTTTTCAGAATACTCAAAGTGCTTCACAGAACCAATGGGGACCCATTTCAACCACCAGCACTGTGTAGCCTCCACCTGGATGATGCGCCGGCAGCCATTCTGTGCCAGTACACTTACTACACAGTAGTTAAAGTGGCGAAGGGGCAGGAGAGAATTCACCAGTTAGATATAGGAGATGATCAGGGGCAGGCAATTTTAGCCAAGACACTGGGGTATCACCTTTACTTTCTAAATTTATTTTTCCTAAAGATACCTACTGATCTTTCATGATCTCATCTGAAGGACAACACCATTTTTATAGCACAGTGCCCCCATCACTGCACTGGGATTTACACTGGACACAGAATGGGCTAACCTGCTGGCCACAGCAGCAATCCAGCATCTCCCATCCAAGAACCAGCCCGACCCAAACCTGCTTAGCAGCAGGCAGATTACCTCATCTGAGCTGCAGGTGGTATGACTGCTGACGAGAATATTAAGCTAAAATATATGATTATGTATTCAGTGTTATCAAATAATGAGCCTAATATTTTCAGTCACTGTAAATTTACTGTGAAGAAATTTGGCCGCTTCGCAGGTGTTAATAGCCTCGACGTGCTGTTTATATCTAGACAGTCACACAGAGCTGAAAAGTGCGGCGTACTGCGGTGTGTTCATCTGAAGGTGCTGCAAAGTGTCTCCGTTATGACCTTGTCGCAAGATATTTGGCTCTAGATTCCTGCCCCATTCATTTATGAGATTAAGAATCGGAAGGTAGTAGCATATTATATATCGGGTAATGTCATTATCCCACCGTTTCTCATAACAGCTTATAGAGAACAGGGTCATGGTGAACTGGAAGCCAGGAAGCACGGAGCACATGGCAGGGGACACCTTGGACAGGATGCCACAGCATCACACTAAAGACACCAGCTTACCAATCGGCGTGCTTTTGGACTCCAGAAGGAAACCAGGGCACCTAGAGAAAAGCTGCACTAAATCATACAAACTCCATGGGTAGGGGGGGGGTCAACCCTGAGGCCACAGCCCCACCCACGGAGACGTCATGGTATTCAATTCAATGACCTCATATATTTCTGTCACACCATCAAGTCAACTGGGGATTTATTGTCACGACAATCATATTCAGTACACTGCAGGCAGTGACACCGAATACCATTCCCTAGTACGCGACGCTACATACATACATGCATGAAGAGCATGGACAGACAGCACTGAGGGACAATGCAAAAGGTAAACAATGATGGAATGTTTAGAATGGATAGCGATGGGATGGAAGCAGCAGAGCATAAGTGATACATAAGAGTAAATAATAAATATCAAAGATAAATAATGACTATTGACAACTGCGTTAACGATGCGAACGGCAATAAAGTGAGAAAGCGCCAGCCCATGGCAGAGTTTGAGCGTATCGAGGCTATGAATGCATGTCCGTAAACGTCAGTACCAGTTCGGTGGTGATCAGATTAATAATAATCATAAATGCGATTATTACCGCGAAAGAAATTTCTACGTAATCGAGTAAAACACGCGAAGGGAAAACGTAATGTCTTTGCCTCTCATCGACGTTAAGGATGACTGATCTTTTCCTGACTACGATAATCATTAACTAGAGATTAGATGAGACACTCAGGAATCAGACGCACAAATTAACCCTTTAACAGTCAAACTGTTTTTTTTACCCGTCAGTTAGGCTTCATGCATTATTCCATGTCTGTAATTTGAATATGTCATAAATTATGAATGGTGGTTTTAAAAATGCCTGCAATATAATCAGTGGATTATGATGATTATATTTAGATAACATTAAATGCCGAATTTGCGTTACAGAGGTCATATTACCACCAGTACGCGACGACTCCCAAAGATCCATTCAGAGGACCCAAAGATAACTGGAAAACTCAAGGTGTGGTAGTAATACGTTTGATCCACTGATCGAATTCTTCACGCAAAATTCATGCAGCTAGAGTTCAACGTAAAAGCATGCAGGAATCTGTGAGAGGGATCTGTGAGACAATGGAAGGCCCAAACCACGACGTAACCTTGGGTGTTTCTTACCAAAAAATGTCTTTAGCCAACATCAATTCCTAAAAGACTGACAAATATGTCAGCTGCTTGCTTGAATGCATGCATGCATGCATGCATCAATCTATCCCAGCATCTCTGGGAATGAGAGAGCACCTTAGATGGGATATTAGTCCATCACAGCTCACAAACACATTCATACACATTTAGATAAAAAAAAAACGTGCTCAATTCATACATACTGTCTTGATTCTGTATACAAGTCCAGTAAAAATGTACTGTTCCGTAGAAAGAGATATAAAACTCAGGAGATAGTTCTGGTTCCACTACCAGCCATTTAAAAGCGTTCACATCCTGTCTGGTAGGTCTGTAGCTGAATCAGCTGAAACCTCGATCCATCCATTTTACGAACAGCACATCTTGTCGGCGTCATGGTGACCTAGAACTGCGTGTGTGTGTTTGTATGTTTGCGAGTCTACACGCACATCTCACAAGTCATGCTACATACTAATGCCATTACTACTAAATGACGCTCTATTTCTCTACACTGAAGTTATGAATTTGAGCTTAATCTATGGTAATGAACTTTCTCTCCATACATTTTGAATTTTCAACAAATCGAGGAATTCCTTCGTGTTCATGAACAAGTCTTTTGACAAATACATAGTGGCATAAATCCAAATGTAAAAGTTATCAGCATTTTAATGAACAAGAACCAATACTGAAGATAAAAAGAATTTCAAATCACAAGCAACACCAGCTTGAATTAAGCCTCGTGAACTTAACATTGACATATTTCTCCATATGCACATTATGCAGATCTCATGCTTATCGTAGTCTACGTTATTTCTAAACCACGTACGTGCTAATACAGTGAGATCTATTCACATACACAGAGTATTAGAGTATTCTGGTTTGCTTTTTTTTCATAAGACAGGAAACCAAGAAACCTTCCGAAAAGCTAACACTCAACAATGCAACGGTGACAAACTGAGGTAGTGTTTAGTGTAAAAACGTTAGAAATGCAATGCTTTGTCCGCATTAGAACCATCGCTAGAATTAAAGCCAAATACGTGTGTAAAATGTATAACTACAGAAGCTTCCACGGCCACTAGTTTTCTCAAAATACTTTTTTTTTTTGTTGCAAAGACATCCAGGCGGAAATCCTGTCAGGTAGTAGGAAATGGTACAAAAGAAAAAAAAATCGGTCCGCGTTTTGCAACGTGAGTGTTAAAGAGTCAGAGAACCACGCACCAGGCCCGATTAAAAGACCTAAAGGGACAAGCAGCATCCAGTCACAGTGGGTCGTGGTCGGGGGGGGGCGAAGCCGCAGTCGATTGCAGCGTCTCCGCTGCGGGATAGATCGCTTCCCCAGTCGTGTGGACTCAGGAGTCAGAATCCAGTTTATGACCACGCCGGCCAGGCTCTTCCTTTTCCCGTATCATGCAGGTGACGGGACATGCGGACAGTGATTGTAATCCTGTTGGCGCACGACTGTACGTCCATTGCAGTGCAGGCAGGTGCAGGGAGACCCGGGTGGCCCCTAGCCCGCTCGCCTTGTGCGGAAGGCACTCTCAATGTGATCCACGTATTTCTAAGACTGTGCATCTCATGAAAAATATCTGGAAATCACTGGAAACAGAGTAAAAAAAAAAAAAAAAGATTCGGTATGCTTTAAAATGAGCAGTAGGAAATTCAACCTACGGATTCTCACTGGTCACAAAACTTTGACTCCCCCCCCAAAAAAAAAAAATCGACACTCCCCGATTTAACAAAAACGACGCTGCAGAAAAACAGCCATACCTGAATAAGTAAGATTAGCATACTGAACTGTGACCGTTTCACAAAAAAAAAATTAATACATTAAAAATTAAGAACATTATGAACACTGTACCAGACAATTACCGTGCCAACCTCATTCTGAATATTTATGTAAACGTTTACAATGAATAAGGCGTTCCCTTAAACGTCCCTTACACGTCCCTTATACGTCTTGGTGTTTTCCTCCCATTGTATAAAAAGTACTCAAAAAAAAAGCAAAACAAAACACAAAAACAGGAGCGACATTTAAAGAAGCACAGATGAGACATACTATCTAGCAGCAACTCCTGAAGTGAATATGAAGTTTCACTGTTTGAACAGGTTTGCCTGTACCATCGAACACAACCGGATACAAGGACCGGACCACGTGCAAATCCAGACTCTCTCGTCTCATTATCCAGTGCCGTACTGAGTGGAAAACTGTTCATATGCTTCGGTTTGGAAATGGGGTGGGGGGGGGGATTAATTTACAATAGTATCTGGGCGACGTGGGGGGAATGTGTGCTGGCCACGGCTGCAAGCAGCGGAAGGTCACTGGATTCGATACTGCGGGGAAAACACAGCCACAGGTTAGCAGATCGAGGTAAATCCTCTATTTTTAAACAGCAAACACTATTATCTGCTTTATGCAAATTGACCCAGAGGACACGGCCTGCAACAGTGACGACATCCGAAATCCTCTCCCAGTAAAGACCCGTCTACTGGGAACTCATGCATAATCCATTTCTCATTTGCACTGTGTGAATGGCCGAATGAGGAGATTACTCACCCGAGTACCAGGCTAAGCTCCTTCACGTGCACCCGCTTCTGTCCCTTTAAGTACTCGGAGAGCATCTTGCTCTTGAAGTAAACCTCTTGCAGTCGATCCTCAAGGTGCATGACACACTAGGGCGGGAGAGGATGCCAAACAAACAACATTCACTGTCAACAGAGAGCAAAAACTAACTGCGCCAGAAGCTGTAAACAGGGGCGGGGCCACAAGTTCACTGCCTGCCGATTGGCCCCCAGAGAGCGCCTTCCCCGTCAGTCACAGATTCAAACACATATCATTGGCTAATTAGGTCGGACCCTCTGCATGAATTATGTCGTCCCCGCCCACACCCAAATAAAAACCATCGAACCGCCCACAGCTCTCTGTCCTGGCAGGAGGAAGTACTCACGAAATCTGGGGAGATGTTGAGCCTGGCCATGTGCTGTATGGAGTGTAGCAGGTTACTGACCAAGCTAGACACCAGCACGTCTTTCCCGATCTTACTGGAGTCCGTGACCCGCCGCTGGCTGGTGGCCACCTGCACAGTCAGCTTGTCGGCGTCGGCGACAATGCACACCGCCTCTGCGATCGCCTCGTCCAAGGCGGGATGCTGAGGAAGACCAGAAACTCAATGCACCCACCACTATCGGCGTCTCACACCCACGGAGGCCCTAACACATGTAGCTCAATGCCTGAAGAGATGCTTTTAAAACATGTCAGCCTTATTAGGTTGTTGTTTTGTTCGGAAGACGTTGTGTAGGTACGTCGTACCTGGGGACCTATGCGGAGTTGACTCTGCATGTTTGTAATTCGCTATTGCCCTCGTTTATACGTCACTTGGGACAAAAGTTAAATAAACGTGAAGGTAAATTTTCTCAAAACCTAGAGGAGCTTTATTTCCAAGTCTAGGACCAACTAAAGTAAATATGGACTTAAGTAAAAAAATAAATAAAAGAGATACACAGAGCTTGTGGAAGTGTAAGAAGGCGACACACGCCTGTAGTAAATTTACACTTCATCTTTTCATTCGTGTATATTAATAGTATATTTTAACTTGCGTGTTCTCTGCTATACGGTGTTTTGCATGATATGGGAGGGAAATCCAACTTACATAAAATTTGACTTGCGCAACAGATTACTTATGTCAAGAACTGTCATTGACATTCCTGACAGCAGGGGGCGTGGCGGTCACAAAACTACATTTATTTGATTAGCAGATGCTTTGGTCCAAAGTGACATACAAGCAAGACGGAAGGGCAAACGGGTGCCAAGTCAGGACTACATTTCTATAAACAAGCCAACATTAAGCTGGCATCACCAGATAAAGCGGATTTACGGGCGCAAACCAGCGACACCATGCTCACTCACCAGAACCGTGTGCTCCAGGTCGCCATGCAGACACAGCCTGAGCCTCTCGTCCGAGCCGGTCCCGTGCAGCACAAAGTCAGGCATGTACTGCGGACAGTACCCGCCGAACAGCGACCTCCCGAAATTATTAACGTCCGGCCTGCTGAAGGTTTCAGACCTGGGGACACGTTTAAGAGACGTGTGAACAAACATACGGACACAAAAACAGGAGTCTGGACTCAAATATTTTGGCATTTTAGTATTTTGATTACAAACAAAATCGATCACACTTAAATCAGTCATTAAAAATGCGTGTGACGCTGCGGATTTATAGTGCTGATGACACGTGATTCACTAGGAGTGTGTGAAAGAAATAGACTAGTCCTCTGTCATTCATACAAGGCATGTTTTGGTGCCTGAATTAATAGCATACTGCCCTACTCTTTAAGGTTTAGCCAGTGTTTACCAGGCATATTTAAATCCGTCTGGAGTTCAAAGGTCACAGGCAGCACAACGATCACATGGGCCATTGTTCTTTCCATGTTCCATGTTTATATGCACCGTTTAATGTAAATTATGCAGTAACTGATTGCTACACACACTTTAGTGCCTTGGTGCTATTGTCTTGTGAAAGGTGCAATATAAAAATAAACCGGATTTGACTGAGTATGAGAGACACCAGTAGGGTGCCTAGCTGTACTAGAGGTCGTGACAGACTCGCTTCCCTTCACACATGGGGCGGGTACCTGGGTAGTGGCAGTTCCTGCTCCTCCCTGGGACCTTCGTGTGCCTCCGGTCCCCTCCGCGTGCCCGTCTGCTCCGAGGAAGCCTCCTCCTCATCGCTGTCCCCCAGGGCGCTGTCGGAGCTCTCGTTCCTGCGTATGTCCCCCGTCAGTCTGACAGGCAGCTTCCTGCCAACACTCCCATAGGGAGCAAGCCTGCCCGGGCCCAGCCTCGCCGTCGCCCCCTGCAGGCGGGAGGCCGAACTTTCTGGATTCGGAGAGGCTTTTCTAGAGGGCTCCAACTCGGGTGTCTGCACCAAGTGTTCCGAAGGGCCCGCCTGGGCCTGACAGTCTGAGGGAGGTTCCTCCAGCTCGCCCCCTGCAGGACGTGCTTCAGAAGACTCCTCCAAACTCTCCCTGTACTGCCTATAACTCCGGTCCATCTCTCTTTGCCGGGACTCCAGGTCAGAGTCCGTTGAGTCAGCACTGCCGATCCGGAACTGGACCCTGTTCAGCAGCGGACTATGCTGGGGCAGGGAGACCAACCGACGGCCCTGCAGCTCAGGGCTGTGTTGAGGCAGCCCCCCCAAAGCCCCTGCCCCGTCCATGCGCCTGGGTTCTAAATGGGGTGCCGCTCCAAGATCCCCAAGAGGAGGCGGCGCCTCACAGACTCTAGGTTTTCCGGGCTCATCTCGGACGGAGACAACCACGTACTCGGAGCGCTCTACCTCGCCCCTCTCCAGCGTGGTGGTGAGCGTGGCCCCCCCGGGGGGGGCCTCGGCCTCGGCACACTGCCCGGCGTGCCTCATCACGTTCTCCTGCAGGTCTGAGCAGCGGATGAAGTAGGTGAGGACGTGGAGCACACGCTGAACCAGCTCCCGCTGCCGCCCCACTACCACGGTCCGCGCCAGCTTCACCGGCGAGCCCAAGGCTCCATACAGGTCACCTGCGGCACAGATCAATCCCACGTCACCTGACTGCGTGGCCCTTAATGTGAAACGCCAAGCCCCTCTAATGCTGCCAACAATATGTAACTCAATAGAACATTCAATCATAAACCAATAAATCCAGTATTTAACTATGTGCTTCTAAACCATGATAAGGTACAATCCATACCTTGCAGCCCTTGTTGAAAGTCGAACTATGTACAGTATATTTAGTCATTGTTGTCCCATGACTGTCTAACTCATTGCATTTAGCGTGAAGCTGTTAAAGTCTCGGACAAACGCAATCTCGTTTCACTGTATGCCTGCGTATTTTTACAATGAGCGAAACTTTTTTTCTAAAGCCATGCACGATAAGGTGCAATGCAGCCCGTCGCCACAAGGAGGCAGCATTGCTCAACACAGTAAAAGTAGCACGCCCCATTCTCAGCTATCAGTCTGAACCATGAACATCTCATCTGGAGATGCTGCGGGGCTTTGCAGAATGTTTGAGGACAGAAACGCAACCGGTTCCCCGCGACAGTAGACGGCACTCACCCAGCTGCGCCCATAGAGGGTTGTAGGGGTGGGATTTAGCCAGCATGTCCACAGTCTGTGACCGTTGCTTCTCGGAGAATGCTTTGATCGGCGGGTGGTCACTGGGCATGACGGTGGGCACCCAGGCCAGGTGGTACGTCAGCACGGCTGTCAGTAGGGCGGCCAGAAAGCTGGGGGGTGGGACCAGAAGAGGAGGGTGGTCACATGAGAAGTGGGGACAGTGCTGAACATCTGGAAGCTGGGAGGTTCTGGGAGGCAGAACGGAGCCCCACGGGAGCCTTTGGATCAGCCGCCCCTGAGCAAAGGGGGGGGGGGGGAACTCACTGGCTCTTGGCCGTGTGCTCCGTCAGCAGGGTGAGCTCCTGCAGGAAGCGCTGGCACAGCTGGCCCTTGTCGGCCGTCTGGGACACCATGGTCAGCCACACGGGCTCCGTGACGCGTGGGGCCATGTACAGGTTCCAGATGGTGGTCCTGTCAGGCACAGGGACAGGGGGGGGAGGAGGAGCTCACATTCTGATCTGATCCAGCTTCACAGGGCCACACGACCCAGAAGGCCGCGGCAGGACATACGTCTATGGCTGGACGTTTTGTGATCCGACCATCAAAATTTCATTCAACATGTCATTAGCCTCATAACCAAGTATGCAGACATAAGATACATGCTACAAAGTTTAGCAATATTAGAAAAACAGTAGTATGAAATCATTAAAATAGCGAATTTCACTGTATTTTAGTACATTATACATACGACAATAAAATCTCAAATCTTGTCCTTAATATTTTATCAGATGACAAACCCCGATCGTTTTCCCACGTGTCTGATTCACAGCCCGGCGGCAGTACCCAGGCCACCCTCGTACTCCACTTAACGCGGTCGTCATTTTCCGGGGGAGGGGGATAGGATGTGGAGTTTCAGCGTGAAAGTGGGGCAGCCGCGCGAGGCTCCGGGGGCGCGTCCGTCACTCACCGGAACTCCCCCAGGGCATCCATGACGCGGCACAAGTAGACCTGCACCCTCTGGCTGGACTCGGCGATCCTCCGGCACAGGATCATCGCCTGCGGCGGTAGCAGCCAGGCCGGCGGAACGAGGGAAGGAGGAGAAAAAAAAACAAGAAAAAGAGGTTAGCATTTTAGCTAAGGAGTGCCGCGCGGAAGAGCAAGAGGTCACTTACTCTTGCCTGGGGGCGGGGGGGGGGGGGGGGGGATTCGCAGCAGGGACTGGCTTTAAAACAGCAGCCTGAAGCAAACTCGGCAAACGGTGCCAAACCGTTGGGGGGGGGGCTGGAGCACACAGCCCCCTTTTAACTTCCCGGAGCTCAGTAACACAAGCTGGATGCTGCTAGCGGATGCGACCAGGCCCCATACGAATAAAAACCAGACCGTTTATCTTTCACGGTCTCCTGGGGATTTCTGACCTCTCCTTAAAGTGAAATGAATTGCTAAGGATTTAAAAAGGCGCATTATAAAACATAATCACCCGATTAACATGCAGGTTACAAGGTCACACGCTCCGTCACGCAATTCCCATACCAATGACGTACATCACGGCGTCTCGGTCAAGTACGGCGAGTGACAGTGTTTGAGGAAGGAAAAAAAAAAAAAAAACACAAACTGCTGACAGGATGTTGCACCATTTTCACAATATAGCCAACATCATTCGCTTCACGCGGGGGATAGTCATATGTTTTAGCTCGTTGGTGTATATTTGGTTGTAAGCGGTTTCCATAGGAACCCAGATACCATCATTAAAGACCTACAAGCAGGAACTTCCAATGGAAAAAGCACATCGTTTGCTTAGTCCTCCATGGGCTCCATGGGACGGCCGTCACTAGTTACCTACGACCTCGGCGGCTAGGCCGTACCTTCTCGATGGCAGTCTTCAGCTTGTTCATGTGGGATTCGAAGAGCGGGAAGTGGGAGAAGAAAAAATCCTGGAAGCTCCGGTTCTCCTCTTCCTTCTCGGGAAGGGAGAAGATGATGCTGATGGCGATCTTCTTCCGCCGGATGACGGCCGGGTTGGAGCTGCAACTTTCGTCCGACAGGCTGAATATCTCCTCGTTGCCCCTGCAATGTGACACTCGAATGTTCACCTACGGGGGGCGTCTGTGGAGCAGGACCCGACGGCTGGTCCAGACTGGAGCCTCGCGAGACGTTGGCGTCCGGGAATCTGCACTCACCAGCGGGGCACCGGGCCGTTCTCTAGGCTGGTGGTCTGGCTCCTCAGCCAGCGCCGCTGATAGCTGCTAGCGCAGCTGCTGGTGAGGGAACTGCTTGGGGATGGTAGAGGGGTGACCAGCAGGCTGCTGAGGGAGGCTGCGTATGTGTATCGGGTAAGGGGGGGGGGCAGACCATGAATGGTTAAAAATGCCCCCCATGTGGTCATTCTGGTTAGCCTACCAACTAAAGGACACCTTTCCCCTACCAATTAAGTCAGTTCAACAGACTAGGTACAGATGATTATGTTACTTGCAACACATTGGTCCATTGATAATGACGACCATTCTTGTTGTGAGAAAACACGTTTAATGTCCTCAATGAGCCTCTGTAGGGGGTGGGAGGAGCCCAGGCGGTACCTGATCGGGCGATGCCGCTGTCTCCATCTTCGTTGTGTCCTCTGCTTGGCATGTCTACCGGGGTGCTGTGAGCTGAAAGTGCGTCAGATGCGGTTATCACGGTGAATTAAAGTGATTCGCACGCGGAAAAGCCACAAGTCCGGCCCACATTGAGGAGAGGGGAACGTGCGAAGGGTGGTGGGGATGGGGGCAAACACAGACCTCTCTCGATGTTTCGGGATGGTGACGCGGTCACCACATACGTAGAGCGACAGCACGAGACTCACAGCGAGACCAGTAATCTGGCGACCATGCATGTGACGAGCAAAGGCATCGGAATCCGGGAATTCCCAGCAACCAGACACTGAACAACAGACCACGCTGGACTCTTCCATGGAATACACAGCTCAGAGAAAGGAGGGATCCAGCATGGAAGAGGCTAACAGGCCACCTGGACGCTTATCTACCGCGACATAGTTCTTATCTAGGAGCTTAGACCACAATATTATAATGATCTGTCTGAATTTTTTTAATATTCTCCAAGTTGCCCTTTGGGACACCAGTGCTGTAAAAACAGTTTTGAAGCAAAACCGTCCAGTTAAGTGTCGAGGCAGTTCATCCCGTCATGCTCATTTTATCGGAGAAACTCAAAGAGGGTGTGTCGGGGGTCTGATCACAGTGACCGGGGGAGAACAGCACCCACAGAAGGAACCCAGCTGAAGTGTGGCACAGCACCTGAGAGAATCAGAGGGCATATGGGTAACGGCCACTGGATATTCCTCTCTACCTTTGATTGTCAATGCTTATGATCAAACACACTCAGGACCCCAGTTCAGGACATTAGCGCTTAAAGAGGGAATTCCACCTTGAATTGGCACTGTGTGTTCATTGGTTAAGAATTTGTGCTTTTGATATAGTTTTTTTTCCCTGATTTGATCATGTGACCCAATAACGACATTGCAGTATGGGGATGTTTTCATCAGTTTACGATTGTTACGTCTCTTATTTGCGTTCCAGTCCTCAATTTCCCACGAACCCTTGCCGCTATACAAAAGGTAAAAGGCATGAAAAGCACCTAGATGCAATTTCCACCCACGGCACAAGGGTTCGACAGTGAACTTCAAACTTCGGCTGGAGTTTCCCTTCAGCACAAATGAACGGAACGATTCTCCCACGTGGACGGCCCTCTGATTCTGCCGGTGCCGTGCGCCCCTGTTGCCGTGGTGATGGCTGGGGGGGGGGGGGGGAGGGGGGGGGGCTGGTTAGTGGGGGCGGGGCTGTACGCTCTGTGTGGCTCACACCGGCATTCCACACAAACCTGCAAAGAAAGAGGCGCTCCGGGCGAGGCGGAGGGGCCCCAGCTGCGGCCTGTCGCCGCGGGGCTGCGAGACCCCTGGAAGAAGCACGGGGGGGAGGGGTCAGGAAACAGCGGCAGAAATGTAGGCGGGTGGCAGATGGACCGAGGGGGGTGGGCTTTACCTATGCTGCTGCTGTTCTGGCTCGCTAGTCCGCTCTGGCTAGGACAGGACTTCCCTGCCGCCGACTCCTGGTGGATGTACTCGAAGCTGTCTTGTAACCTGTGCAGGCGACACAAGACACGCCCCTCTGTGACTGATGCCCCGCACTTCCTGCGGGAGGCGCTAACGAGTAAGCCAGCACGCTAACGAGCCATCAGAACCAAGACCCGGTACTTACGTTGGTTGGCCTCATCTCTCCTACAGATTTATTTATCGTTTTTTTTTTTTTTTTTTTAATTACGCATCTGAGTTTTACTTATTTAGCAGATGCTCTTATCCAACGTGAAGTATGTTTTGAGTAGGCAGGGCCAGCCAGTTCCCGGAGTGATCGGGGGTTAAGGGCCTGGCTCAGGGGCCCAATGCTGACATTGCTGGGCTTCGGGATTCCCGATCACAGGCACAGTGTCCTAACCTACTAAGCCAGACACCACCCCCATAAATTAAATGTACAGTCATACCTCGGCTCACGAACTTCATTCGGTCGACTCAAACACCGAATTTTTTCAATTGTTTTTTATGTTTTTCTGTGACCAAGAATATAGACCTAAATTAAAATCACCTTAAAGGGAGAGAGAGAACACACGTTTACGGAAGGCGGACCAACACACAACTTAACATACGCTTGTTGGCGGGCTGGTCGCTCGAAAGACACCGAAACACGTAAAAGAACCACAAAATATCCCCCCAAAAAACTAAACAATTAACATTAAAAAGACTGAGTAACAGTCAAAAACTATACAGTAATTTCAAAAGTGTGATGTGTACATTTCGTGACGCCACGCGTTGCACGGTGATGAACTTCTTTGTTTGTGCTGTAAACAAACAACACGCAGTTGTTATCACTATATGTGAATGGAGAATATAACGCTTAAATACTTGATAATTTATGTTAATAACAAAGTACTGTAATCTTGTATATAGATATGTGACTGTAACAAACATCACAAACATGTCTATCGCTTTTGGTTAATGCTCGTGTGTTTGCCGCCTGAAACACGGTTCACGAACCGGCACAAAAAAATTTTTTTGAACACTTAGTTCGTAACCCGATTTGTTCGCAAACAGGATTGTTCATGGGTTCGAGGTACCACTGTATTATTATTATTATTGTTATTATTATTATTATTATTATTATCATCATCACTGTCACATTATTGAAATAATTTCACTCTTTGGGTAAATCTTGATCGTAATTCAGCTTTTTCCATCGCTACATGGAGCTTATTTTGGGTGCTGGTCCGGTTCGGCTGTTTCCCTATCAGCTTTATCCAACATTTATTTGGGGGGGGGGGGGGGGGGGGGGGGGGACTATTACGTGTTCGTGCTTCCGGTGGTGCTGCCGACTCGGGTGGAGAAGACCTTGCTGACCATCAGCTGAGGCGGAGACCTGCCGGGAGAGAGGAGATGGGACTGACTTTAGGATAAGTGCCGACACCCCCTCCTCCCTCCCCAAATCCCATGGTGTGGTGGTAAAGGGGGGGGGGGGGGGACACCCTCACCGGATGTAGTGGATCTTTAAGGTGGAGCCTCGGTAGCTCATGGCGACGGAGCCGAACATCATCTCGCCGAGCATGTTGACGTCAGAGGCGGGCCTTGTGTACTGGGGGGGCGGAGGAGACAGGTTGTTCAGGAAGACGAAGGAACGGGAGGATGAAGAGGAATAAAAAGAGGAGACTGCACAGAGGGTCAACGGTAAAATTAATAGGAAAAAGTCATCCGTTCCTCATTTAGAGACTACCCTGGTTAGCTACCATTTACGAACCGTAATAAAAAGCTAATTTCTGATCAAAGGCAGTGTTTAGAATCAAAGTTCGTACACTTGACCACAACAGCGAGAGAGAACTTTGAAGGAGAATGTACAAGATGTTCTTAAATGTGTCCACTTCATAAAGTATACAAGAAATGCGTACAAAAGTCATAACGATGGTCGTGGTCACGCCTTGATTACCCTGATTTTCACTCCGCAACCATTTTACTTAACCTTTTCGGCCGTCGGAAAGAGGCTAAACTAGGGGCGGTTTTATACGCGCGTTAATGGAGGCAGAGCTCTCACCTGGTAGCCAGGCAGGGCTTCCCTGTCGCACGGCTGGCAGGCTGCGGGGGCGCCGGGGGCGTTGATGGTGTAGGCCCCGCTCCGGTTAGCCTGGTAGCACTTGGTTTGCGTTTTCGCCTGAGCCTCATTGCTGTTCCTCTGGAGGAGAACGAAAACGTACCCGGGTGAGGCTTCTGCCCTCACTACGCACCCGACCTGCGCCATGCGCTGACCCATCCGTACAGGCCAGCACGGATCAGAACCGCCACCCAGGTAGCAAACACGACCAGAAAGGACACAGCTGTCAGAAGGAACGGATTCAAAAATGAAAAACGGAGAAAAACCCCCAATGGTGTAGATATCTACAGAATCAGAGAGACAAGACATGGGGCGTGATGTGCCAGCAGAGTGCGGCTCAGAAGGTTAAGATGCCATGCCGGCGATCAGAAAGTCGGCGGTTCAAATCCCGCGGCCGGCTGAGTGACGTAACCGCCGGGCCTCTCAGCACAACCCTTAACCCGCAATTGCTGCAGGGATGTTGCTTTAGATTAAAAGTATCTTCTAAATAAATCTATCAGTTCTTCACATTTTCCACACCAAGAAAATTAAAGGACCGAGTCTTGCTGTTTAAAATGCTACAGGAAACAGAGGCGGACACACAACTCCAGAGAGTCTCCCCTCCATTGTATCTGTCGCCCCCCCCCCCCACCACCACACACACACATACACACACAGATCTGCTACTCTGTTATCTAACCCAGCGTGACTCCCCAGCAGCACATAAAAAAACAATCATGGTCACGCGCTCCCGTTAACATATTGGCCGGAAAACCCGGTCCCCTGTTCCAGTGGGTCAGCCTGACGATGCCTGCAAGGAAAAGCAGGACTGGAGCAGTCCAATGTAGAGAAAGGGGGGTGATATTTACACGCAACATTTTTTTTCTCTAGATAAAAACAAAAGCAGTACCTCAGCGGATAAAAGCTCATATTTGCCGTGGAAAACTGCCAAGGTTCAAGAAGCTCAGAGGTGGGAGGGGTCAGTGAGAGAGCTTCAGGTCGGCATGGGGTTTGATTAAGATAAAGAAACAGGGTGTGAGAGTTTTACCCAGCTTGAGGCCCACGTGCCGCTGCAGACGGGTTGCCAAAAATAACAGCTATATGACCCACAATACGCACGGAAAAGCCGAGGCATGGTCCTCGCCGAGCCCGAGACGGAGGTACTGGCCCGCTCACACGGCACCCCGACGCCCATCACACATTTTTGCACGTGCTTGTTCCTGCACTGACAGAAGCTCTGTCTCACAAGCCTTCTTCAGCCTTTGGGAGGCGAGAGGAAAGAATCCGGGACCCAGGGTGCGAAGCTGGGAAGGGACGGCCCACACAGAAATGCAGCCCCCCCCCGGCCACCCGCAGGGCATTCCCCACATCGCACGCGCAGCCAAACTCGCTCCTGTTTTTTCCTCTATAGCTGAAAACTCCGGAGTCCCGCCTTCCCCCCCCGAGGCGAAGAAAAGCGGTCAGTGATTCGGCCAGTCATCCGAGAGTCACCTGCTCTCTGACACTGACCCAGCATATGTGGCCCCCCACTCCCCGACCCCCCCCCACCCTTCACGGCGCTGCCCAGACCTGTGGGCAGTAAACTCCCTGACCTATTTGGGCCACGCAGAGCAGCTGATCACTGAGACCTGTCATGAGATGCTTACAAACTTGGATTACCGGGCATGTGACCCTGGGGAGGGACGGGGGCCCTTTGAACTGGAGGCTTCACCTCACCCCCCCATCACGACACATGGAGACACTTCCACCTCCCTCTACGTCAACTCCTGTGGGTCAGACTTTTATGATTACAATGCCCTCCAGCTGAAGGGGGGGCTGGCATGGCCACCCCTGCAGTCACCTCGACAAACTCAGCCCGCATCGGAAGGGGGAATTAAAAAGAAACGCTAAAGATGTCAAGCGAAACATTTATGTGGCCAAAAAAATGTTTACCACTTACATATGCTGCACTGACATGCCATGCACACTCATGCCACGTACCTGGTCCGCTGCGTCTAGCTTCTGGATGGCCTTGGAGTCGAACAGGACCTGGCGTCCCCTACGCTCGCAGTCCTGGTAGACGATCAGGCGGATCTGATTAAGGTCCAACTCCGACGATGCCCAGCTGAGGAGAGACAGAGAGAGAGTGAGCCCGCGGGTCGGTACTGGGTGCAAATTTAATGGCTGCCCAGCAACATACGAGAGAAGAATGGACCAGGACCACAAAAGCCCAGCTGATGATAAATAAGAGCTGAACACAGTCACCCTTACTGTGCAGCCCGATTCGAAGGTCTGCAGAACACGAAACGCAACAACGTCCATATTGACACAGAAACCTTTAGCACGAATGCTTACATTTGTTATGAGAATAAAATGAAAACAATGGATCCAACAGCGACCACTACGTATATGAAGCACGCGGAAACCTGCCAGCGCGGCTGCAACTCAGGGAAACAGAATCACAGATTTCCTCCGGAACAAACTGCCTTTTCAGTGACATTTTAAAAGGCCGGGCTTTGACATGACACATCGGCATGAAGCGCGCCCCGGCACGACTGCCTCCTTTCTAGATCGGATCTGCCAAAAATAAAAGGAGCACTCGGGAGGTTCCACACCGAGGAGACGGGACGGGAGGAAAACAGCGTCCACTCCTCACTCACACGCGGCACGCCTTCGCGGAAAAGTGATCTCTGTACCTGCTCTCCATCCTGGCGTCCCTCCCCAACGAGGGGGGGGGGGGAGTAAAGAATAAAAAGTGTCCCAGCAGCTTTCCTGCACTGGTGGAGCAATGGTTATTATTATCCCAGTTTGGAGCCCGTCCTGCAGCACAAGACTGTCAGATGACCCGGGGAAGCAGGTCAGGGCAGGGCTGGTGAGGGCGGCCCGCCCGCTCCGCATCCCGCGGGAAAGCGGCCCCCCGGGACACGTCGCCAGGGAGTCACCGGCCCCCCCTCACCACCACCCTGCCTCTGCCCTTCCTGCTGTGACACCCCCTCCTAGTAGGACAGATGCCCTCCGGTGGCCTCAGAAGAGCCCCACCCCTTCCCCCCACAGCCAGGACGGCAGAGAGCAGCCGCCTCCACCCCCCTCGTTTGCAAAGCCAGCGCCCTGTTGGACTTGCTCGTCGACCCCCCCACCGATCCAGCTGCATGGCACCACGCCAGCGGGAGCACATTGCCCGCTTTCTGAAGGGCGGACAAACCCCCCCTTTATGCTGCTGACAGTAAGAATCTGCCGGCTAGTGCACTGCGCCCCCCCAGTTGGGGGTGCGTGAGCTGGTAGTGCGTGTCACCGCGGAATCAAAGGGCCTGCTCAGTGACACGGGCACTGGATCGTCACGAATCCAGCACTTCGCTTTCCTCACGTGTGCCCCACCCCCATCGGAGGATGTTACTGGACATGAAACAAAAACAAAACATGAAAATAAGGAAAGGAGGGAAAACATGGGGGGGGGGGGGGGGACTACTTCCAGTTGCTGGAGGGGATAATCGACACCATAGCAGGATGGGATAAAGGCTCGATGGGAGGTGTCACCAAGGGCTGGACCAATGCGCCGGGTCAACAGCCCCCACTGATCCCAGACCAGACCGGGTGACCTCCAGAGCTCTCTGCCACTAGCAACTGCGAGAGTAGCAGCAAGGTGGGGTAAATACACAACTTCAACCAATAGATCAGGAACCAGGAATAAAACTTGAGTGGTACCTAATTTTCCCATCACATTAAACCTACACATACATAAAGCCTTTATTTTCAAAAGCAATGCAATGCTATTCCCATCTCCCGAGATCTTGGCGACAAAATATCCCAATATATCGTACTCTCTCAGTGCTGTGTAAGGCTACCCGGAATTAATCATTAAAGCACGTTTATTATGACATAGGACTAAAAAAATAAAAATAAATACCAACACCAGTGTCATAACTTCAAAACAAAAAAACAATTGCAAACCAGTATTAGCTGCCTACAACCAACTAACCAACTTATCTAAACTAATACAAGTAAACCTGTCTTCTTACTGCGGAGTTAAACTCATCCCTCCTTAACCCCTCTGTCACGCGCGGGCTGACGCCTGTTGTGACACCTTGGTCTCGCCTCAGCACGTGCTTTTCGTGACACAGCGTCTGGCAGAAAGTGTCGGAACCGCACCCTGCGAGTTTTCAGGACGTGGAACGTGGTGTGAAATCAGGAGTGCCCGGGACACAAACAACCCCGCGGAAAGATCGCCTTACGGGGGTGAGAAGCGCGGACGGCCTTAATTTACAG
Organism: Brienomyrus brachyistius; assembly: GCF_023856365.1. Lineage (NCBI taxonomy): Eukaryota > Metazoa > Chordata > Actinopteri > Osteoglossiformes > Mormyridae > Brienomyrus > Brienomyrus brachyistius. Next base: position 2,698,817 of record NW_026042322.1, on the reverse strand, counting down.
GGCTAGTGATCATCACACAGGAATGTGAACAGTGAGATGGGATCCTGGGACGACCCCGATTTGGGAAATCGACTGGATTCTGCAGGACAAAAAAAAAAAAAACTTGAGTTGCCAACTGAATTTTTGTTTCTTTAGTAGCCGCCACATACAGAAAGAGCAAACGATGGGTAACATCTCTCCTCAGCGTCCAAAAGGGTTACAAGGATAAATAAGGCTCGGTGGAGCGGTGTACTTCAAGAGTAAGCAGCCCTTTACACTCACAGAGGAGGAGGCCATCGTCCCGGTGGGGAAGACCCAACCGGCAGGACAGATGGGGGGGGGGAGAGCAGTCACGCTACATCCAGTTGCTCCGGTGCCCTGCTGTTGGGTAACGCTGGATAATGTTGGGTAATCCTCCTCATGCAACACACACATCAGCCCGTAAGAGGGAACTCCCTCTGGACACTCGCTATAATGCAACCAACGATTTCTAACCCTGTTCCAAAAGACACGCAATCACACACACTGCTAATTCACATGCTGTTTTTTTTGTTAATTCTGACCATAGAGCCACAGAGTTCCCCCCCCCCCCACCACAGCTGATGCAGGACAGCTGGGGAGTAACAGCCACCCTGCAGGGGGGGAGGGCACCCCGCCTACAAAACAGAGCTTCTTATGATCAGGCTGCTTCACAGCCTATCAGCACACCAGCTTAAGGGTGAGGAAAGACAAAAGATCGCCCCACCCATACATACAATGGCACAGACTTAATCATGTGAGCAGACAGTCATATGACATCTCCTAGCAACTGCACGCTGCAGGCATCAGCTGCTTTTATGGGATGTAAAACCAATATGTACTGAAACAAAAACAGCACAAACTCAAACCACACAAGTCTTCCTACCGCTGAGATTTGGAGCAGGTATAATTCAAGGACAGCCAATAGTTAGTGACATACCACACCATGTTATTACTCCATGTCAATCTGGAAAAAGGGCTAAATCTTCAGTCAAAGCTATTAAGTGCTGAAAACCATTAAAACGCCTGATCTTCTTCAGTTGCATTCAGCCCAAACGGAGCTCAAAAGCAATTCCACTGTGAGCCGTAAATCACCACGTTCACGCTCGCCTCACGAATTTACGCGGAAATCAGCCCGTACCACGTGTGCCAGGTCGTACCCTGACGCAAAAGAGATGTAACGTTTGCCACCTGGCCCCAAAGAGCACAAAAAGCCAGGCTGTCATATCTGTGAAACCAGGGAAGGAATGTCACCCGTGATGGAGGCGTGCAGTTACTTCCAAGCATGCCTGACAACCGAAACAGGATAAAAGTGCAAAACGCTTATTTCAATCCCGGCAATTCAACGCACTGTTCGAGCACTAAAACATTTCTGAACATTCCAATTACGGTCAATGACATTCTTCCAATCACAAAGCATCAGTTTCATAAGATCCACATTACAAAGAGACCTATTTCCCCAGACAGGATAGCCGCCAGTCCAAACCGGGAGATTCTGACCATGGGTCACACAGCAAAGGGGCAGCGTGCTCAGCACACACGTGCCTGCTTCTATTGACTTTTATTTCCTCGCAAACATGTGACAGGCTAGAACAATGACCCACAGAACAAGCCGCTGACGAATCAGAAATACATCCGCAGAATTAAAAATCAGCTCTGTCCTCTTCCTGTATCTATAAACACAGTTCTGCAAAAAAAATTTTTAAAAAGCACACATTTCCAAACGCTTATAACTTGGCTAGTCTTTGAGAAGCTGCTAATTAAGATTCCCCTCCACCAACCAGTCCTCCAAACGTTCAAAGCCAGGCAGGTAAAAGTCATCCCCCCACTGATCTCAAAGCAGACCTTAGTCAAATATAATCAATAACGAATCACAAAGCGCTCTGCCTGTCAGGCAGTCCACCTGAAGGATTTTACAACCACAACTGGGGCATGATGACGACCAGCGTATCCAATATATCAGTACATTTCATGCACTAAATGAGCTGCATTATTTCAATATACATCTGACATTTCTGGGAACTGGTCTATGTACTATGTACTAGTCCCCACTTCCTCTATGGACATTCAGCCTGTCCATCACATTCCGAGCTGACCCAATGTCAAAACATTAAAACCTGTGATTTGTCCAGCCCCTCCCGAATGAAAAACCACAATGCGAATAAGCTACCGACCTAGAAAATCGATCCGGACTGCGCTCGGCCGGATTTTGGAAGAAAACCAAAATTTAGAAGGAAAACCTTCGGAAAACGGCCCGGAAAATTAGCTCGCCGGAAACTGCGACCCGCTAGCATCTACTTTGCTGTTAATCCTACCAAACTGCCAAAGGTTGCCGCTCACCAATTGACTCGCCCTTATCCAACAATCACATTCCGTAAGCCGATCAGCAGATACAAAAAAAAACAAAAACCCAACATTCAGAGACAGCGAGCTCTCCTTAAAAATTTAAAAACAGATGGACAGAAAAGCAGATCCCCATTTAAACAGCCTAGCAAATATTAAGACAATTGAGCTACACACTAACATAATATGACCAAAAGTTAAATTCCACAGAGTGCATCAAAAAGGGGGGGGGGGGGGAGAAAACAACTTACTGCATCCAGTTGTCCAGAGGCCTGACAGGACTACAGGTGTGTGGACGCCATTTACAGCACAAAGCACACAGCGCTTTGGTATATTTCCCCATCTTTCCGCCAGTCATTTAAATGTCAAACTCCTCTAGTTAACCCAGTCAAACTACCGCAGGGCAGGACTGACTTGCTCTAGGTCCCGGCCAAAGGAGAAGTTTGATAAAAGGAGGACGAACCCCGTCATCTTCAGATCACAGGAGCAGTCCACTCCAGCCCTGATTCATTTTCACATCCACATGACTGCAGTAAATGGAGTTTTCTTTCCTTTTTCGAACAGTCTGACCCATAGTTGCGCAATGCATTGACTTTACTACCTGTCATTTTCTCTAACATCCATTTTAACTAAACCTGATCTAGTTAAATTCATTCCTTGATTCACCTTTGTACCTTAAAGCATGCATAAGTCAATGGAACAAGGTATTTTAATTTACCACACCAAAAGGTGGGTCATTTTAGGACACTATTTTTAAGACTCAAAGAACCCCCCCCCCCCTCCCCAAAAAAAAACAAAAAAAAAAAGGAAATGGAGTCAACCAAAGAATTCCTATCTACATGGTACCTCTGACGAGTTCCTGCCTGCATATATATTTTTTCTTCCAGACCGAAGAAAGAGCGAGCCGAAGACATGAATGACTTTTGCATTTTGGAAAGCAAGACGGTACATTCCTGCAGTGTTGCGCCTATGTCTGGCGTTGGTGAAACTGAGATGCGTCTGGCGTGAACTTCTCCGCTGACCCGCAAAACTCCTAAAAAGGACCTCGGGAAGGGGGGGGGGTATTCGTACCCCATTCGGGATCGCCTGCAGATCAGTGTCTCGACCGTGAATGAACTTGCATTAGAAAACATGCCTACACGGTAACTTCATATGTGCATCTAATTTCAAGGCATCTAATGTAAATAACAGATCTGCTCTGCTGTGTCATTTTACACTGGTGTCACGAGGCTGTCCAGCAACCACCCCAAAAAAAAAAAAAAAAAAATAAGAGTTATGTTGAGAAATTACTGGAAAATGATGGGGAGAAACGTGGTTCACCCCACTAGGGAAGAGATCGCCAAGAGGATCGCCAGTCCGGTGCTCCACCAGGCAGTCATATGACTCGGTCGTCCGCCAGAGCCCGTTAGGAAAGCCGGGCACCCGTCCGCGGGTAATGCGCCATCTGCCTGATGTGCAGTACGTGCACGGGAGGGGGGAGACCGTCCCCATTGATGGAGGAAAATAAAGGCAATCCCCTACTTTCGCTGCTCACATACAAAGAGAGGGCTGCTCATGGTTTTATGCTACTCCAAGAAATAGGACGGAGTCTTATGCAAAGTTAGCACCAATCGAGCTCGGAATTTTAAAATATATTTAGTAGCTATATAGCTGATTTTTTTTTTAAAATCCCACTCTCCCGGAACAGCGAGCACATTTGCAGCGTCTGCTTAGCACCCCCCTTCGGACCGTGTCCGCACCTACCATAAATCCGGACCCGGGTAGTCCTTGGCGGCAGCCGCGCCGGCCTTTTTGCTGAAAAGCTTCTGGAGCAAAGTGGGAGCCATAATGTCCCGTTTCAGAGGCTGCCGGGTCGCCCCGCACGGTCGCGACGTGTGGCCATGGCGGAGAGACGCCGCTCGCAGACGCCATGGATCGGTTATCGGAGTCATATGACGGCGCGCACAGCCCCGCGGCCACGCGTGCGGATTAGGGCGGCACGCTCTCTATTGGTCGCGCGAGGCCGTGCACGCGTTCATCGGAGTGCATGTTTCTCACAGAATCGTGTGGCTGCATGCATTCGCTCTAGTGATCATTCAAGAGCAAATCTGATTAAATATTAGATAGCATGCATTCTAGATTTTTGTTTTGTAAGTAATAATGGTGCATGTCGTATTTACAATGGGATGCCTGCTTACATTGCTGCATGTTTGCGTGATGAGTAAATAGGATTTTGAGAGAAGTGCCTTGCTGGAGAATTAGTGTTATTTGTATAGTATTGTGACACTGCGGGAATTGATTTAGACTAATTAGTATTAGCAATATGTTTTGAAGCGGTTTCTCGCCTATAAGAGTTTCTGGAAATGAGGAAATATTTCTGAGGTCAGTTATATTGAAAAAAATATGAATGGATACTCTTTGGTGACTGCTCCCACCAATCGAAGACTCGAGGTCTTTGCTTCGACGCTCAGTGCGTTTGTTTTTATCAACCATGGCTTCCCCCTTGTGGTGAGATCAAGAAAACATTAATAAAGAAAGATACGTTTCTCGCTTTTGCGCATCACATTTATTAGACATGCCACAGCAAATATGAGATCATTTCTTTTTTTAAAAAAGAACGACCGCAATTTTTATAGCGAGTGCAATTTGTAAATAAACATTTTATGGTATTGTTGTTGGTCTTTGTACATAAAATTCTAAATGTATGCATCTGTTATAACTACCACGGTATTGTTCTTTCCACGTGTCTTATAAACACTACAGAAATGCAAGAACAAGACATAAGTAATTGGCTATTTTAAAACTTTTTGACAGGATAAATATTCAAATGGTTACCACTGCATACTATTCTGAAGGAGAAGCATTTTTTAAAATTGTTTTTCTGTTAACATGCCATCCTTATACCGCAAAAAATGTATACCCAAAGGCCAGTTTGCACCTGGGTTTATTATTCTAAGCAGATTTTAGATGTTGTTTATAAAGGACATATTATTCATGGTAAATCTATAAGTGTTATATTCAAAATAATATTTATCTATACATGTACATACATTTTATTAATGTTTTTTGTGTGACAGAAATGATCCACTTAATACATTTTTATTAAATACAAAATAGCCTACAAATGAATTTCGCGAAATTAAGCTTTTATTTTGAAATGCTCAGTCCCCGGACCACCGGAAATACATTTTTTCCCATCCCGTTGTTCGTCTCATACTGCGGTCTTACGATCCACAGACGCTGCTGGCTGCCATACTTTGGGTGCACGGCGGAGTCGGCAAATTGTCATCACTGTTTTCGGGAATCGAATGAGAAATGTCAAACCCAACACCTCAAAATAAGCCATCCAATGCTGACAACCCTCGGGTGTTTCTCGACGTTGACATCGGCGGTGAAAGAGGTACGTTAGCAGACTGTAACGTTAATTAAACCGAGATATGTGCAGTTACTGAAAGAAATGCATGTTTTATATTTAGATAAAAAAATCATTTATCTGTGTTTGAGTTTGGGTTATGAGACTGTTTAATTGTATGGCAGTTAGATATTACCAGTGATGTTAGGCCATGTGCGTGTTGTGGGTCTGTCTAACCAATTCCTGAACATGTGCTACTTCTGAAATCGACAAAACAGTTATAATTTCTACTAATTATTTTACTCGTAAATTTTAGCGATGCGTCCTCTAGTCAATAAAACGATTCTTTATTTAGATTACTTGATAATTTATTGATTTATTAATACATTGCTACCTGGCTTTGCAATCTGCGACTTAGAGCCGGCTTCCAGAAAGGTCCGGGGGAAGCAGCTGCTTTCCCAAGCGTCCTTGTGCGCTGATCGGTCACAAACAGCCCGTCTTCCCGTCTCCTAGCGGGGCGCATCGTGTTCGAACTGTTTGCCGACGTGGTTCCGAAAACCGCCGAGAATTTCCGAGCTCTGTGCACCGGCGAGAAGGGAGATGGGCCCACGACGGAGAAACCGCTGCACTTCAAAGGGTGCCCCTTCCACAGGAGTAAGTTGTGTTTTAAGTGACTAATGGAGCAGAGGGGATGATTTCAGAAGTACTGTGTCGGAGTTGCTTCTGATAAAACTCGGTTCTTCTCCCATTCAGTTATAAAGAAGTTCATGATTCAGGGAGGGGATTTCTCCAATCAGAACGGTACTGGAGGAGAGAGCATTTACGGGGCTAAGTTTGAAGATGAAAATTTCCACTATAAGGTAAAAAAGTAACTAAAAAAATCCATCCTGTAGTTTACATATAACGCAGAGAAGTGTAAGAACCCACAGCTTGATGTTTTAATAACTTTTTGATTTTTCCTTTCCAGCATGACAGGGAGGGTTTGCTGAGTATGGCAAATGCCGGGCCGAACACCAACGGCTCACAGTTTTTCATCACTACCGTTCCCACCAGCCACCTGGACGGGAAGCATGTGGTCTTCGGACAGGTGCTGAAGGGGTTGGGCATCGTCAAGATGCTGGAAGCCGTGGATACAAAGGAGGACACACCAGTGAAGGTGCAGCCGCCTGCAGAACGTCACGCGTCCAAACACGTGTGTGGAGCTTAGCGGTAACCGGGCGATCTTGTGTTTAAAGCCCTGCATCATCGCAGACTGCGGTGAACATCAGCAGGGGGATGACTGGGGCGTCACCCCCGACGACGGCTCCGGAGACCTCTATCCCGACTTTCCGGAGGATGCCGACATCGATTTCAAAGACGTGGGTATCAAGTGCCTTGGGGCGATTCCGTTTGCGAAAGGCGCTATATAAAAATTAAATAGAATTTTGAATTTGAAAAATTGAAATTTGAATTTTTTCGCTCTTGTAGTTTTTGGTGAATCGGGATTTCGTGATTGTTTATTTCACCAATTTGATATATCATCTTTTTTTCTGCAGGTTGATAAAATCTTGTCTGTTGCAGAGGATATTAAGACCATTGGGAATAACTTCTTTAAATCCCAGGATTGGTTGGCAGCTAATAAAAAGTATTCAAAAGCTCTAAGGTATGTTAGAAGGCTATATCCATCCATCCAATCTAATAATCAATGAATCTGGACACCCCGACTGCGATGCCAGCCAATCACAGGGGACACCCCGACTGCGATGCCAGCCAATCACAGGGGACACCCCGACTGCGATGCCAGCCAATCACAGGGGACACACTTGCATACAAAGTAGGCTGATTTAGGCCATTAACACACTGGTTTAAAAATCATAAGTAGGCAGCTGAGACACATGGCCGTTTACCCCTGTGTGCCATGCGTCCCCAACGTGCCCAGCTGACCACTTGAATTAGGATTTTGTTAATGCCTTGCGCAGTAACATTATTGTAACATCCTTGTCGGAGATGCATTAGCATTTACGCTACAAAATATAATGCGGTCAAATGCATCCCAGACCACCTTGGCAAGTGGTTGGTCGTTTACACTTGTATTTGGCGGTGTTCACTTTCGATTCGATCACCCAACACGCATTTTAATGCCAAGTGTAAAGGGGGCCATAGAGACGCCAGGTCACATGATCACGTTTTTAGACGGGGGGGGGGGGGGGGGGGGGTGGGGGGAGAATGAGAGTCTCCAGAGGAAACCGGCACAAACACGCGGTGGATATATAAACTCCACATCCACAGTTCACTAGGGGCACCAAGTATGGTGGAAAAACGCACTAGGACCGGAACCACAATCGGAACCCCTGATTCATCAGGCCGCATCGCTACCTCTGCTGCCAGTCACCGGGCTACCATGCCTGTCACAGGTACCTGGAGACTTGTGGCAATGCAGTGGACGACGACGAAGCGCTGCAGAAGAAGCTGGAGGCCATCGCGCTGAGCTGCATCCTGAACATCGCCGCCTGCAAGCTGAAGCTGCAGTCATGGCAGGACGCCGTCGACAACTGCAATCAGGTGACCGATTCGGGGAGTTTGCATGTTCTCTCTGAGCTACATGGGCTTCCTCCCACAGACTAGAAACACGCAGTTATGCTAATTGGCATTTCTATATTGCCTATAGCCTAGGATTTTGCGTGGGTGTATGTGTGTGTATACCCTGCCTACATACATATAGTTTATTTAGATGCATTATATTGTGTTCTATATAAAATTCAAAAGCCTATTTTCTCATCATTATAGGCACTTGACTTGAAACCTGACCACACTAAAGCACTGTATAGAAGAGCCCAGGCATGGCAAGGACTGAAGGACTACACTCAGGCCATGGTGAGCGATGGCTGTTCCATGTTTCAAAATAAAAGTCCCTAGTTCTTTTTTGGTATGTGTGCATGTACAGTTTTTGGTCATATTAAACTTATCATACCTACCTATTCATGTACTCTTACATTTATTCACATTGCTGTAATATATATTTTATATATATTTACCTTTTTTTACTGGAAGTATGAGTTTTTTTATTCATTGTACCTCTTGTGTATTAATTCTAGGCTGATCTGAAGAAAGCTCATGGAATAACACCTGATGACAAAGGTGAGCGTCCGTTGCAAACGTAGTTTTCTTTCAATAGTTTTTCTTTTTCGTCAATAGCCGCTGATAATGGTCTGTGCAGTTTTACCTCCTGAATTCTAGTCTAAGATACGAGTCTGTGTTTGACAGCAATTGCAAACGAGATTCTAAGAGTGAAACAGAAAGTCAAGGAAGAAAAAGAGAGAGAGAAAATGACGTATGCAAAGATGTTTGCCTGAAGATCTGTCGGCGCTACAGCGGCCTTCTGGAAACGCCGCAGTCGGGATTCGGTCGGCCGAACAGGCGGCCACTTCCTGATGCAGTGTCCACTGATTTCCTGATGTACTGTATTCAATGAAGCTGTCGTCCTACTCAACATTCGTTGTGCTAATTCTAACAAACATGCACCATGGTAAACAAGGCTGTGACAATATGGTATACATACTATTTTAAAATGGCAAGTTGTCGGCTGTAGCTTGGTGGATTTTATAGTGTGTTCCAAGTACCAAACCTATAGGCCTGAACATGATAGAATAAAAGTATAGTTGTGGATGAGTGTGTGTGTGTGTTTTCTCATTCTTCCTGTTCCTTAAAAAGAACATGATGGGTATATTAATACTAGAGCGAAAGCGATAAATATCCTAAAATATATTTAAGGTTCTTAATGTTACGTCAAACATTCGTACATTGAAATAAGTCAGAGTTTATTAAAATTACAAGATAAGAGCTATACAACACCATCTTACCATGTACCAACAGTCTTCTATATACAACCGTTCATTTGTGAATGAACAAATCGTATTTTTTTTAAATAAACAATGCACAATGCAGCAACATTAAAGTCAATGTTGTGAGGTGGCACAATGAATAATGTGTTACTGCAATGGGATCAGAGCAGCCGGTTAATGCCTGTCGACGTACTTTTTGAAAAATCACATGCCGTTATATGCTGGTCCCCCGCTTCCCTCTGGCACCACCCAGTTAATGTTCTGGCTCGGGTCCTTGATGTCGCAAGTCTTGCAGTGAACGCAGTTTTGTGCATTGATCTGTAGCCTCATGCCCTCTCCAGACTCGAGAGGCACAAACTCATACACTCCTGGAACAAAAAAAAAAAAAATAGTAGTTGCGATACCAGAACTGTATCGATACAGGTAATCGTTAAATCGCGATTCAGTTTATCGCGATTCTTCCATCCATATGCGGAATCTTTGCGTCAAAATTACTGCAGCGCAGTTTAGTGGAATGTTTTATTTTACAAACATTTTTGTTAACATTTGCTGATTAAAAATATGCTTATGCTAAGTGCACTGCAAAGCCACAACACAATGAACTGACTAACTATGAAATGTTAAAGTACAAGTTAAATATTTCCCCCGCGCACTGGTCGTTTCATAAACAGAAATGTGCACTTTAAGTATGAACAAACACGCATAGTTAATGCAGCTGAGAGTTGTGTGCAACAACTTTTATTCCGGATACTGACTCATCCTTGGTAGTTAGACTGTTAATGCCTCTTAATTACATTTGGTTACGATTCTGTAACCAGAGGTCATAAAAGTGACGGCATACTTTTATAAGCGATGGCTGCCATTTTGGTTCTCAAATTTGAACCTTTAGGAACTCCCGCTAAAAGATGAACGCAAACTGAACATTTGAAAATCTCACACTGCACGGTGCAACAAAGTGCTTCACCCATACCTGCTGGACAGAATCGCTGCTCTGGCCCATCGTAGATGTCCAGGTTCTTCGCAACGGGGATGCTGTCGTCCATGAGGGTTAGGTGCGGTGGCTGGTCGTGTTCATGGTTGGTGCCACTCAGAGCTACAGAGGACAGCAGGTCGAAGCTCAGCCTCCCGTCGGGCTTGGGGTACTCGATGGGGGTGCACTCCTTCGCGGGTTTGAGCTGCGTAGCATCCGCCCCTAGATAAAGTGGAGACCGACTACTCTTTGTCCAGAGTCCTCAACTGCCCATTATTTAGGTCAATGTTCCCCAATCCGGTCCTCGGGGAATCCCAGACAGTCCACGTTTTTGCTCCCTGCCAGCTCCCAGCTAATCAGGAACACCGAATACCTGGTACAGGTGCACTGGGAGCTGAGAGGAAGCAAAAACGTGGACTGTCTGGAGTCCCCAGAGGACCGGGTCGGGAAATACTGCTTTAGGTGAACAAACACACAAACTCAAAAGACTTTCCCCAAAATAATAGTGTCTCTTACCCATATGTTTTAAGGTCCACGGTTCTTTCCCTCGTAAGATCCAGTAAAAGATGCCAGTGTAGAGCATTCCCCCATACAGTCCAAAGTAATTGTGGAATGAAGGTCGGATGTTTCTAACAGCACGTAGCTCTTTCCAAATCCAGGAGTTCTTCAAGCTGTCCTCATACCCAGGCACATGAATTCCTGGAAGACAAGTCATCACCGTGTGCAAAATGATTTAAAATAATTGAATAAACCGACAGCACCAGCTGAAGGTTCTTAAGACGCCATTTTAGAATCCAAACTGATACCTGGTACAAATCGTGGTGCTGGATGTTTTTACACTCAAAAAATGATTAAGTGTTAAAGTTCTTTGGGATCCATTTTTCCTGTGCATACATTATCACTTACGGCTAAGGTTCCACATGCTGTAACAAACGGGGGCAGCTGTTAATGTAGAACATGGGGACATTTTACAGGAAACATCAACACGTGCCTTCAGACGTTCTCGAACAACACGCAGGAATAATTCACAGGTTTTATTTTTCTGTGTCCGACTAGAACTGGCATCTGAATATTAATCTAACCCACAGTGAAGATGAAATAAAGGCACACTTTCTACCAAAAACCGTCACATTTCCAGAGGTGGAGATTTCAGGTCCGGAGAGTACAAATCCAGACCAAGATTTTGTTTCAACCAACCAGTTGAGTATAAATAAATCGCAGTCACAGAGAACTCAACTGGATGGTTGAAACAAAATCACCTGCTGCTGGATCAATGACTCCCCCCCCTCCCCCAAAGGGGATCAATACACTCCTAAATTATAAGATAAAAAAGATGGATGACCTCTGCATTAAAATGTACTAGATCGGGGTTCTGGTCATGAACCCCTACAGGATCGTACACACCCTGCGCACCGTCACTAGCTACTCAAAGCCATGCCTGCAGCCTTCAGATGGGTTTGAGGATTACCAGCTGTCTCAGACTGCAAGTTTTCATCTGTGATCTTCTGGAAGATGGACTCGGCTGCCAGCATGCCGCTCTTCATCGCCGTGTGGGTTCCTTTGATCTTCGGCACGTTCATGAACCCAGGGCTGCACCCTATCAGCAAGCCTCCGGGGAACGTCAGCTTCGGTATGGACTGCAAGGCAGATGTTAGTCTGCTATGAGGACTGCAGGCACTAGGGGGCGCAGTCAGCCTGGCTTCCTCGACGCAGCCTACCTGGAATCCACCTTCATTCAGGGCTCGGGCTCCATAGGCAATCCGGTTTCCTCCCTCCAGAGTTGATGCCACTGAAGGGTGATGCTTCCATTGCTGGAACTCCCTGAAGGGGCTCAGATATGGGTTCTGGTAGTCCAAGCCAACCTAAGACAGTAGTAATTTATGGGCAGCCTTGGTTATAAATTCATGGCTTTACTCAGTCTTTAGATTTGCCAGAATCTCCCTATACAGTTTCAACTACACAGGATATTGGTGCGACAAGTGAAAGACAACAGATGCTGCAGGAGTCCAGACATGGTGACCCACAGAAAAACAGGACTGATCAGTGGACAGTACGCCATCAACTCCAATTAAATTTCAAGGTATACTGTCATATGTTCACACAGTGAAATTCTCAAGCTACAGTTGCAGGGTTCTGGAGTCGGAGGACAGACAAACAACAGCGCAGTTACAACAAATGTTGCGCGTAAAACAATAATGAGAAAAGAATTCACAAAACGGAAAAGTTAAGGCACAACTGAAGCGACTCCGCTTCAGTGATCAGAAATACCACCGTCGAGCGAAATGTCCGAAATAAATGCAGAAAAGCAAAACCCAACAAGCTTCCTCATGAAATTCACCCTGACTACTGACAACCTAGTAGGAGGGGCTAGTTATGTCAGAAACTCCTCCCATCCCGAGACCATCCTACGAGTCTTGTACACGACACACACCACTTACCACAAGGCCCAAAGCTACCAAAGGCTCCTTTTCGTTCAGGTGGTACAAGAACGTCCCTCCGTACGTGTGCCGGTCCAAGGGCCAGCCCACCGTGTGTTCAACTCTTCCAGGTTTCCAATTCTTTTCATCAATAACCCATATCTACAGTAAATGCAAGGCACCATTTATTACGGCAGGGAATGTTAATGCAGAATATAATACCCAGACCCCCATGTTGATGCGGTAAGCAGACTAAATTTACATAGGTATTCAAAAAAAAAAGTGACATTTTAACACAGGGTAATTCACCCTGGACCCTTAAAAATAGAAAATTGAAGAAAATGAATGACTTGCGACAAAAAGAAAGTACGGAGAAATTAAATGACTTATAGAAATCAGTCCTGTATTTGTATTACACTAAATAGTGTAAGTGAGCTTAGATAAAAAAAATAGGTAATTCTAGGAATGTATAAGATGGCACCAAAATACACGCATGGACAGTACCTCTTTAAGGCCTATGGCATAGGTCTGCGGCTCGCAGTTCTCGCGCAGGTTGAAACGTTTATACAACTGCTTCGCCAAGTGGCCGTGACAGCCTTCACCAAACACCGTGACCTTGGCATGGAGCTCCATGCCCCTCTCAAACACATCCTGCAATCAAAGGTACAGCGTGCGCATTCATTATGAGAAACCGAACACCTATACGGTACTAAATACCGTCAGATTGGATAGATTACCTGGCAAAAAAGTGAAGCATTGCTGCAGGCGGATTCCTTCGCTATTAGGCACTGAACGGTTCAGTTCAGGAGCATATCTGATTGACGTAAACATTTGCAGCACTACAGGGACATGTTGAGAAGCTCACCTTGGGCGATCCGTCTTTAGCTATCCCCACGTCGTTCGTAGCGATTCCTTTTACACTCCCATCTTCGTGAAACAATACCTTCCGTAAGGGGAGATTCAGCGTAAGTAGTAATCTGAGCCCTAAAACAGCTCAAAGAAACTACTCTAGAATGCATCAGAGGTAATGAATTAAACGCAAAAAGACTCGGAGGCACCTCTGAAGCTGCGTAACCGGGGTATAACTCCACGCCAAGCTCTTCCGCCTGCTCGCCGAGCCAGCGCACAAAATGACCGAGGCGGACTACGTAGTTGCCATGGTTATTCATCGGAAGTCCTGGAAACAGTCGCCGAACAGATTAAACAAACAGTTAAAAAGATATAAAGGCACAGAAGCGATATAAAAGCTAGAAGGTGTGCAAACGCACAGCACGTCTCTCACTTATGAATCCTCTGCAGGTTATTGTGAGAGGCTACATGTAATACTATCTAGCACACATGAGTCAGACCGGGGAAAAGACAGGAATCTCCCCACTGCTGTTTAAGAAACCATCACAACTTTACTCTTAATAAAAATGGGGGAAAAAAAACACAACTGTCCCTGGTCGCTCCTAAAACAATGTCCTTAAGGTCTTGTGCATCACAGAGTATGATATTAATGTTATAACTCACCAGGAAGGATTGGAACAGGGATTCTAGACTTTTTTGTTAAAATCGCAAACTTGTCTTCTGTCACTGGTGTATTTAAAGGGGCCTAAAATAAAAAAGACGGTCCATATTTAAGCTTCACAGATTGTAATCATTCTGATAAATACACTGTAAACACCAATTCGATTCAATCACAAATGCGTGTCGCTGTGAAACACAAACCATTAAGCAGCCACATATTTTCCTTTATGTTCTATCAGTGATTCCTTTCTTTTTGACGGTTCCAACTCACTCCTCTCTCCTTCCAGTCCGGGATGAGCTCGCTGAGAGCGCTCGGCTCCAGGCAGGCACCGGACAGCGTGTGAGCGCCGATCTGAGAGGCCTTCTCCACCACGCAGACACGCAGCTCCTTGGCGTGCTCCTTCGCCAGCTGCTTCAGGCGGATGGCGGCGGAGAGACCGGCGGGACCACCACCCACGATCACGACGTCAGCCTCATCGGCGAATCGCTCCATCTCCACGCCTGCAACAAAAGTACTGCCGTCATATAAACGCAACGAGGAACTTTACACGCAGATTCCTGACAATCTTTGATGTCACACCCAAACACCTTTGTCACCCATCAAAAATAAAAATATTTTAGCAACTAAAAATCAATTAACTCCACTATTAAGAATTTAAATTCTACATCAAACAAACTTACTCTGAAGCATATTTTTCCATTTCAAATCTGAGAGTTTACTGTGTCCTAAACAGTCAGTTACACTATGCAATAAAAATCTTACTCTGCAAATCCACCCAGCCACTGGTAAACACAAAACCAAACATGGGCAAAGTAAATAGATAAGGCAAATAATGTGGGCATTGCAAAGGAGTGGATATGTAAGAGCCAGATAACCTGGCACATAGGAATGGCCAGTTATGAGGTTTAATATAAATTACAGGGAAAATATCATTGCAAAACTATTAGTCCAAATGTGCGGGCGAGTTGCCAATGTGAGCTGCACCTTCCCATCGCGGGTCTTTGTCCCTGGGGAAGACGGTGTAGTGGGTGGTGACTCGGGGCACTGGGGACGCGCTGGACGCCCATCTCTGTGACAGCTTCTCTTTCTGCAGCAGATCCAGCACGCGCGCACACCTGTGCACTGGCAGAGCAATACGCAGCTTTACAGTGAACCGTGTTAAGTCAGGACAACGTACGACTAGACAGACAAAGAAAGCTCGCATATCTAAATCATAAAGGAAATCCATCTCGTAATCATTCCTGAAACGTGTTACTATCACGAGTAAAAGACAACTGAATGAATATTTCAATAAAGTTAACATAAAATGCAAGGCAGGAAATGTGCCACAGGGAAATCTATGCATTTGTAAATATAGCCAGTTATACCTACTGGAAATTTGCAAACGGCAACACAGAGCAGTAAATGACCTCGATTACGTGAACTTTACCCTACATTTACAAAGACCACTAGGCGTGCCAAGCTACTGCTATTGCTCCCTGCCCGAGATTTGTAACTTAACATACACACCATCATACATAAAAATGAAAAAATTGGCATGCTGTTCATTTAAACCCAGTGATGCAAAAAAAAAAGTTAACTCGAAACCGTATGGGTAAGATCTAACCAAATAACCAGTATCAAAATAAGCAAAAACAACGAATGTGTACTGTACCTTGCTTTGCAATCTTGTTCATAGGAAACATCGTGTATTTACTAATCAATGTCTAAAATCTTGGTGCTAATAGGGTGGGTGACGTGGGATGGCCTTCAGGACATTTGGTCAACTAAACGCAGACACTTAGCACTCAGCAACATAATCATGGAGAGACTCCTCTCCTTCCCTCAATGTTAAAATACAAGCCACGGTAACCGGAAGTGACTTGTGCAGTTTGAAAGGATGACGGTGTGCGTTGCTAAAGAATTGTGGGATTAGTAGTTTTTTTATTATTATTAACAGGTAGCCAACGTTCCATACACACATACGCGCGCGCGTGTCTCGCAAAAACTTTGTAAATTAAAACATGCAGAATTTATAAACAAATCTTTATTCGTTTTCGTCTTTTCGTATGATCAATGTAATACCACAATGATCATTACAATGCTTTATACATTAAGCGTGTGCAAGGAATATTTTGCTATGATGTGACGGAAATCATCCACCAATAAATAAAACATCCTCCCTGCAGCACCGACAAACGCTTTCATCCGGAGTTTAACATTGCTTAATTAACCATTAACAGTCTTTTAAAATCCATCATTGTCCGGCATACATAATAAACGTCATTGAGCAGCACTGCGCATGCGCCGGAATATTTCGCGGGAAATAAGAAACTTAATGTTGACGTTTTGAAAAAGAAAAACATTCCTGTTTACTTGTAGCGATGTCTGACACCTCGTCCGTTGCTTCGGAGAACACAGTTAACCTCACGGACACGGAGTTGTTGGAGGAAATTGAGGTGCAGATAGATGATGTAAGTAGCCGACTTTCAACACTGGGGATTCCGTACTAATACAGGGATCCTGATAGGGTCCTTCCCAGGTTAATTGCTTATAGGCGCAAGATGGTAAGTTGTCATTCTTTGTCGCAGGCTGCGGTGTCGTTGACTCACATGCTACACGCGACCTCCGTGATGGCCGTCCAAGTGAAGGAGCTGGCGGACAGAACTTCAGCTAACGTGCAGTTTCTCAAGGCGTGGAGAGATTTGCTGAAGGGAGGACATCATGCCGACAAGCCGGCCGCCCCGGACAGCTGATGGATGCCGCAGCGAGTTATTCGATCGTACACATGCAGGCAGTTCTCCCACATGTATACAGTTAATTAAGTACGTTTTGAAATATTCCCGTAATCGTTGCGAAATAATGTGTTTGCTTGTGCTTTTCATGAGACACAGTTGTAACTTATCAGTATGGTATAGTGGAGTTTTTACAAATCCAGAAAACGTTTTTTTCCCGAGACTTATACATGTTAAACGTTGTATATGAGAGACTCACAAAAGACTAAATTAAAATATAATCTCATATAGTAACTGATTTTATATGATATTTTCTATCCATACACTTGCGTATTTGTATTTCATGATTCAAATATGTAAAAGTATCAGTTTCTCTTCCATGTAGTTATTTTAAAAAGTTCATGCATTTTTTTTGCATTCTAGGGAAAATAATGTACAATTTGCTTTAATGAAAAACACAAATAGTTTTATCCCATTGCCTTCTTTTGGTTTATACTACAAAAGTAGCCCGCAACAGTCTAAATTATACTTTTTCTTACAGAAACCATTTGTTTTGCGTTCATGTGTTTTTCGTGTGTTCTTTTGCTTAAAAGTACATTATCAGTTCATCAAAATTTATGCTAATAGGAAAAGTACTTGTTTTCCTTTCATAATGTTTTTTAAAAAGTCCTGTAAATGGTCCAAAATGCTGACAAACGATCCCTTTTAATCGAGGATAAATGCTCATGAGGAGTTAAGAACAGAAGCAGCCGAAATTTACCTCCCGGAAACATAAGTAAGCTGCCGGAATCTTGATCCTATCATCATTGGCTGTTAATTGACTCTGTGCTCCATTGATAAAGACAAAAAGAAACATTAAGGAAAGATGCCAGGAGAGAAATCCTTGCAGAATCATTCGCATTTAAATTCCATTTATAGTTTTCTCTGGTAATAAGTCGGTCTTTCCTGAAGTAAGTGACATCTCCGAAGGATGGGCCAGATACCCCGGACAGGGCACGGCGCTAGATTCCGGAGCAGGCCACATCTCCAGCCAGGTGAAGGAGGGTACGTTGGCCTGCTGGATGCCAGCCTGGGGTCTCTGCTGTCTGTAGTTATTCCACACCTGCAGTATGGTCTCCTTGAATGGCCGTGTGGTGAGTGTGTACAGGATAGGGTTCAGGGCGCTGTTGATCGGCAAGATGAATATTACCACCCAAGAACTAATCGTACCTGCGGCAGATAAACAGCAAAACCCTGTAAATGGTTATTGTCAATATAAGGTGTTAAAAACAACCTTAATCAAACACATTCGCAAAGGCTAAAAATAAAAGATTAATCATGCACTTGGAGTATCATGCAAGAGTCTTGGGCAGTCTTAAAACTTCTGTGTCTTTCTTAATTTGACCATTAGCACACCTCGCATGGTTAATCAACACCTTACTGATGGCTTAAACTATTTAAGTTGATTGCGTGAGCTTGTGATAGAACTGAACAAATGCGTGGAACGGCTGAGGTGCCCCCTGAGGAGAGGTTTGGGAACTGAAGCGGTGTTCATCTACCCACCTGGCAAGATACCGGTAACTTTTTTGGAGAACAGAGGAAATTCTTGTTGGCTTTTTTTGTGTTACTCTTAATATACACATGTGCTCGTGTTTGTTTTTTTCTTTTGGTCAAAAAAATTGCCTTAAACATTTCCCTTGACTACCTTGAATAGTACTACAGATGTAGTAAAATTATATTTTCTCAGCTAAGACAATATATCATTACTATTACAGCTGCATTAATCAGATGTATTGTAATTGATTCAGCATCTTACCTGGTATTTCCACCTGAATTAAAGATAAAATCTTTAAAATAAATATGGGAATCCAGCAGAGGGAGTCAGTTATAACAATGGAGAAGAACCTCTTAGCGATGGTCACCTCCTTCTTGATGTGATTGCTGTATTCTGTAGCTCGTGTCCCCGTTTTCTGAATGTTGTAGAACATGCTTCCATAGGAAAAGACGATTATAAGAAATGCCAACAAGTTTAGGCCTGTAAAAGAGCACGGCGATTATGCACGTTACAAAATCATCTGCCGTGAGCGAAGTTGCTCAGCGACTCAACAGCGACATCTGCTGGACAGAAACGCACGCCAGTCATAGACAGTTCTGTGATCACCACGCAGACGCAATCGGAAAACTAGGCAGAAGGAACGAATAGATTCAGGACTGAATAGGAATGGCACTCACCAAGGAAAATGACGATGGAATACACCTGAGCCCAAACAGTCTCTGGCTGTTCAGAGTGCAGGGGGAAACATACTCCATTGGTACCATAGAAGTTCTTAAAGAAGTCTTTGGCCACTAGGGGGATGAAGGCGATGATAAATCCCAGGATCCAGATGGCTACGAGGATGCTCACGGTCCGGCGTCTTCCGGGCGCAAGATATCGGAATGGGTAGACGATGCAGACGTACTTCTCCAGGGTGAGGTACGTGAGCAACATGACGGATACCTCTGTGGACAGCATGGCCAGGGAACCCACCACCTGGCACTGCATGCTGTCCATCCAGCTCTGGGCATGTTGATTATACTTTCCCCGGAACTTCAGATCAAACGCTCCAATCACAAAGAGGTACACGCCCATCAGGCCATCAGCACCTGTGGGAAGGCAATGCTTATAGGAGTTTTGCTTACACAAAAAAATATTCTGAGGGCAGAATGAAAAGCGATTGGTTCAGAGAGAGAACCAATCACGTCTTCTAGTTGTAGTTGCTTGGACCCACCTCCTCCACGATCTGATTGGTTCAGAGAGATAACCAATCATTTTTGTTCTGCCATCAGAGCATATTTGTGTAAGTAAAACTCCCACGAGCGAAGACAAATCAGATGGTTGATGGAGAAGCAGGGCTGACGTCTGCGAGCAACATTATTCAATAATGGGGGTTTGAACCTGGATGCTAAACTGTTCATCACTGCAATACACACAGATCTGGGTTTGAAAGGCATTTCTAGCATTTAAAAAAATCCTTCAACCTCCCATAAGCAAATTCAATCAAGCTGTTTACAATTACAATGATTGTAAAGTGAAAATTAAAGGATCACTTTTCTTTTACTAGTGAATTTGAAATGCCAGAAAATCCATATTTTACCATTATAGATTTTTATTATTAAGTTACATATTAGGCTAAATTGCATTGTTTACATATAGCCAGACAAACAACTCAAATTTCTTCTGGTTTACCGAGACCCAAAATTGCATCTAAAAATGTAGAGGACATGAAATTCATGTCAGGTTATCCAGCTGCTTACATTGTACACTGTTGTGTCTCCAGCTGAACCAGACCGCAGCTACACAAACCTCACATAGGTAATATAAATCATGTTCTTCTTCATCATTCACAGCTCCTCCCACATTTAAATGACTTTCACAAGCAATACGTACTTATTGTCTGCTCCCTTACAACTACTGATTATATTTGTGAGTCACTGCCATTCTCATTGTACCAAGAATTCCTGCTTACATTTTACTTATTTTGAAGATACTTTCAGTCAAAGCAATGTGTTTCTTCAGAAAGTAGGGCTCCCTGGAGTAACTGTGGGTTACGCACCTTGCACAAGGTCTGTTGGTGAAATGGTTCTGTTGACTATGGGAATTGAACCAAGGACCTTCTGAGCACGGCCGCGGCAGCATCCCATGCTGAGCTACAAACAACCCCCTCTATGCCTGTTGCTCCCGTTGCAGGATACAAGCCACCTGACTCATGTTTGGTATTCAGAATCACCCAGTATGTAAGCCCAGACTTAAAATATTTCATCCTATGCATAAAGCAGTTGAGTGGAAGTTGGATCCTGACCACAGAGCTGATTCTCGAACTAAGCAGCGAATGTTCTCATCCCAGATCTCCACCTAATCCTACTATTAGCTTTTCTGCGACTCGCTTTGGACTATCTTGGCTCTCCCTTACGCCTGAATAGTGCCTTCCTGCGTCCTCTCTTTTAATCACGCCATCGTGGTTTATTCCACATGGACTATTCCATATTGCAGTTGGCTTTCGCCACTTTCATATCCTCCAGACTATTGATAAATAATGCTCTGTCTTCTGCTTTGCGTTTGTGGCCATCTGGTCCCTCCACATAGCATCCAGACATCTGGCTTGTGACAGAAACGATCCAATTCCTCAGTCTGAACCAGTCAGCTGATATGGTCGGCAGTTTGAAACCCAATGTAAGAGTTTCACCTCCATCAGCAGACTCACCTGCCTCCCAGCCCCAGCAAGTATCAATTCCCAGTTATTTCCCTGCTCTGGGTGTTTTCTTGTCTTTCAGTCTCTCTAGATAAGTGCTTCTCAACCCAGTCCTTGGGGACCCTCAGACACAGTTCACATTTTTGCTCCCTCCCAGCTCCCAACACACCAGCGGGCAGGTATTCAGTGTTCTTAATTGCTTGATTGGTTGGTTCAGGTGTGGCGTGACATGGGAGGGAGCAAAAATGTGTACTGTTTGGGGATCTCAGAGCACTGGGTTGAGAAGTACTACTTTAGAAAAGTTGCTGCAACTCATTTACCGTGAGTCCGTCTAAAAAAAAATTAGATGCAATGATTTATTGATTTTACTTAAAATTTTTAACTTAACCCTAAAGAATACTTTCCACAAACAAGGTTGTAATAACCCAGAATTGACCAAAATTTGCAAGATTTTGTGAGTATAGAGGAACTCACAGCAGAGGGAGATGATGCACAGTGCATGCAGCTTGTTCTCGGATCTGATGTAGGACCGCATGGCGATCACGAAGACGTTGCCGAAGCAGGTGGTAGCCGACACGACCCAGACGAAGACCCGCAGCACGATGTTGGCCAGCAGGTCCTCGAAGGAGGAGATACCGTCGGTGTTGGGCTTGCAGCTACGCACGTGGGGCGCATAACCGCAGTACTGGAACTTCTTGAAATATCTGTTAGAATCGGTAAAGCCACCAACTGTGAATAAATTGTGTTTCTGTAACATGGCAAAGGATTGTATAGCACCAGCTGAATTGTAATGTTCACTGATTTCCCTTCATGTTAAAAGTATTGCTGCACTTTTGGATTTAATGGGCATTAATAAACCAGTGGTGTAAGGTTTGGATAGTGGCGGTTTCAACTGTATTTATAGCTTCAGGGATATTACAAAGTCAGGGTAATATTGCCATTCCTGTCAAGAGAAACACTGCATGGTTTATTATTAGCCAATGACATGTTTTGAATCTGTGAGTGACAGGGGTGAGGTACTGTGGGACCCAATCAGCTTTCAGATGAGGTCAGTGCCCCTGTGGCTCCACCCCTGTATATATTCCTGCACGATGTAAGCAAAGGACCCAAGGCCAGTAATAACTCCAGATCAAAAACAACACTAATACAAAGCGTACATAAAAGACTTACATATGCGTGAGGTTTGTCAGAGGTTCAAACATTCTCCTCTGTATGTTCGCGATCTCAAGTCCCTCTATGCTTCTGGAAATCACAAACAACTGTTTTCCCACTGACCACTTCCATAAAAGAAAAAGGCAAAAACCTCTATTTTAAGAAGGTATGTAGTCATGCCATTTTGTGCACAGAACCAGCGACAACTGACTGCACTTAGTCAGAGAGCAAATTATTTTCCCTCCTTAATAGAATTAACATATTTCAAATTATGATTTAATTTCTTGATTAATTAAAATGAGATCATATATAACATTTATACAAAAGACATTCTTGCCAAAGTGAAAATAAAGATTTTAAAACTTTCCCAGAGTATTCAGGAATATCTCTAGCGCTCAGCGTGTGTCCAATTTATGGAGCAAAACTTTATTTATGAAGATTTAATTTTTCAATTTCCAGGACCGATTACAAAGGAGGATTTTCCACACAGCAAAATATTGTTTATTTAATAATGCTGGAAGACTAGATAATAGCTTTGGAAGAGCAATTTTAAGAAGAGGGGGAAATTATCATAAGTTATTAATACAGAAACATTTTTTTTAATGGTTATAGGAGTCTTTGAAGATAGTAATTTTATTGGTCATTTCATGCATGGTGCCACATCCTGAAAACAGCTTCTTAAACATCCTTGATGTCTGACCTTAAGTGATACTATATTTCCTTCAGTCGAGCAAAAGTACTTGGTAAGGAACATTGGCAATAAAACGAGGCAAAATATGGGCAGTGGTGGCTTAATGGTTAGGGAAGCGCGCTTGTAATTGAAAGATTGCTGGTTCGAATCCCTGACCAGTAAGGCACCACTGAGGTACCCTGAGAAAGGTACCGCCCCCAAGCACTGCTCCCCGGGCGCTGAATTAGCTGCCCCCTGCTATCTCATGATGTCAAATATGGGTTAAATGCAGAGGACACGTTTTGTTGTGGTGTGTCAACAATGACCACTGATAACCAAAAATACCAAATGCCACTTGACATATTTATCTATGCATGCGCATGAAAGAGCCAAATCAATCCAATAAACCAGGAAAGAAACTCACAGTGACTTTAATTTATGCAGATTATCAAAGTGGTCCAGCTGTAACTCCAAAATAGGGTTATATGATATGTTTCTATAAAAAAAGAAGCAGATAATTACTAACCCATTCTGTTATTGTAAATTATAATAAAATGATTATTGTAATGATTAATAAGAATTATAGATAGGATTAATTATTGCGATTTCAGCGTGTGCTCTACGGACAAATGATAAAATACACAGACTTACAGCTGTAGTAGCTCACCAAGATCGAGAAATAAATTTTGCGGTATCCTTTTGATTCTGTTGCTGGATAAATCGCTGAGAGCACACAAGTGATAAAAAAATCAATTTGCAAAGACATCGTGGATAAATAATTTCTATCGCAACTGCACTGCTAGCTCATGTCCCATGTGCCTCAGTGACCCAGTTATTTAGCTATTATTTAACTATAACTATGTAACTTACTCAGTGTGTGGTGACTTACTTTGAACAAGCAAATATATTATTGCTAGCAACCAGGGGCGTAGCTACAAATTCTACCCCCCCTGAGAAAATG
This sequence comes from Brienomyrus brachyistius, assembly GCF_023856365.1. Taxonomy (NCBI): domain Eukaryota; kingdom Metazoa; phylum Chordata; class Actinopteri; order Osteoglossiformes; family Mormyridae; genus Brienomyrus; species Brienomyrus brachyistius. Next base: position 2,674,723 of record NW_026042322.1, on the reverse strand, counting down.
TTACCTTGGGCACCATGCCCATTAAAATTCATTATTTTATGCATTCAGGGGTCTCTCTATAGTGCTGCCCCCCTGTATCTGCCAGGGTACCCTTGCTTGTCATAATCATAAAGATTAGCATCACTTGGCTATAACACCCTTCTATGTAGCATGGAAGGTTAACTGTCTATAATCCAAACAAACTAAACATGTAAACTGTCATTCTCTTAAATGAATCAAAGTAAACTTACAGCTCCCCAAGCCTTCTCAGAGGTGAAAATGCCTTTTCGTGCAAGTCAATGATTCTATTCCTCTGCAGAACTCTAGAGAAGTCAGACACAAAGGCACAGAAATCAAACTGCAATCAAATTTGCAGGGAATTTTGGGAAATAGACATTCGTTCCCCACAACTGCATCTCCTGGGGTCTTCAGCAAGGAATGTAGTTTACTTGAATTACTTCGGCAAATATCTAGGTACATACGGAGACATAACTGTGAGCTGCTGCGTGCTAAACAACTCGGGGGAAAATTTGTTACGTTTTGGTTTGGCGAAAAAGCCTAAATTGGCTGGATAAAATAAAAAGCCTTTCACTGAAGATCAGTGGGTAGAAATGATAGCTCAGTTTTAAACTTGTGACTGAATTCCACTGCAAACTGTAGCTGTGAGAGTTACTTGTTTGCACTACGTGTGTGTGTGCATGCGTGGGTGTTAGCATGCATGTGTGTCTGTGTGTGTGTGTGGGCACTCAGCGCCCAGCGACAGGAGGTGACTGAATATGCTAAATAACTTTATATCTTCCCTGCTCAGGTGTATATATTCTGCTATGATATCGGGAATGGAAAGAACTGGCTCCCCTTAGTTTGATACATTTTAAATCGTAAAGTAATACGCACTTACAGCACCGTCAGCATGTTACAGGAACTGAAGGTTACTTCTCCTACGCTCTCGATCTGATTCCCCTCCATGTCGCTGAAATGATACAAGTGCTTAAAATTAAAAACATGACATTTACATTGCAGGACACAGAAAAAAAAGTTGCATTATTACAATTATTATTTGTTGGGTTTCCTCTAAGGGGGTAACAGGAAAAAGACGTACAGCCAGTTGAGCTTCGGCATCCCCCGACATACGGCGTCATCGCGTAGCTGGTCGAGAGAATTGTTAAGCAGCACCCTTTGACAGAAAAGCCCTCTGTTACCCACAAAAGTGTCAGACCCACATAAATCACAGTCAGCTCAGCAGGAAAAACAAAATACAGAAACGAACTTACAGAAGCACCAGCGAATGCAGCCCAGAAAAAGTCAGCGAGGAAATCTGGCTGATTTTGTTGTTTTCCAATATCCTGCAATTTAAAAAGAGGCGGAAATCGTGAACGTTAACTGCTGCTGTTCCTCCCCTACGATTATCTGCAGCACATCGCGTACGTCAAATCACAATTCAAATTACGTTTGTAAATTAAAATGCAACATAATAACCAATGATTGATATTCCTACTGCTCATCCTGAGCAGCCCCATATCCCAGAAAGCACAGGATGTGGAGAGAAAAGTCTAACTCCAAACACAGAGAGTGGAAACAGAATTCAGTTCCCCAGCCCCGGAGGTGTGAGGTCATATTGCTCTCCATGGAAACACTGTGACATCATAATCAAATGAAAACAATCCTAGAAAGTCAGAGAACAAAGGAAAAAAAGATTGGGCCAACAGAGGCGGAAAACAGAAAATATAAGCTTACAACCACTCCAGCTTATGAAGATCCTGGAACACTCCTGGCTTCAGAGTCGATATCTTATTGTAGCTCAGATATCTGCTTATAAAGATGAAACCAATTGAACTGTACCATAACAAAGAGATTTGTGACACTGGTGAAAAGCAACGCATGCTCTTAAACCTTGTTCTGAATGAACAGTGGCGAAATAAAGAAAAAAATCCGAATTTATATTCAAGAAAAATTCTTTATAAATATTCAAGAAATATTCAACGTGCCACCCGTTTTTTTTTTTTAATTGTTATTATTAATTTATCTTGTTGGCAGCATTACTATGGACGGGGTAAAAAATTCAAAGACCCACCCAATAAAGTCCTTCAGGAAAGTTACCATACCATAATCTGACATTAATATGATGCTCTCAGTCATGCGTTTACTTCTGTTGTATCTGTAATATGTATGTTACTCTCTACTGTAGCCCGATTTCCACTGCCAAAACATAGCAACTCTGTAAAACATATATATCTATAATGTGAATTTGCAAAGGTACGTGGAATAAAAGATACACGTTGAACTCACAGGCGTGTTAAATTATACAGTCCTCTGAACGCACTGGGACTCACGGCTCGAATCTTGTTATGCTGCAGATATCTGAAAGATAAAATCTAGCACTTCAGAGTCATCCATCTGACACAATCTCTCCAAGTATTGAGGAGACGATGACTGAAACATGAAATCTCTTCGGGGGAAAAGGGATCAGACCGTCAACCCAATGCCTATTGTATGGAAGTCATGCTTTACTGTTACGCTTTGAATTTTGCTGCGTGACATCTACAGACCAACGATAGCTACAGAGACCCATTCCTGTGCTGTTTGCTCAGTTCCAGGTTTAGACCGAAGGGCATCACACTGCTCAGCAAGCACGACGAGTTAAAATATTTAAATGGTAGAATATTCCCTGCGGATAACAACTCTGGAATCTGTGCAATGGTTACACAAGCAGGGGGAATGTAAATTCGACCTTCCGGCTGGTCCGTAAGCGATGCATCCTTGACAGCTGCATCCGGCGATACCAGCCGTGTTAATACCATAATTACACGGCCATCAGTAAGCTTCGGCGTGATCCTAATGAAGTTTCTGAATGTTGACTGTCATATATCCATAGGTGAACATCCCACCCAATATTCAAAACAGTGCCATTGGTCCCACCCAATATTTTCCAGGATTTTGCTTTTAAGAATATTAAGAAACTTGTTGGGAGAATTTGGTTCTCGTCTAACCTACTGACTGGGGAGAAAAAAAAGCTTTCAGCTGACTATCTCAGTCGCACACGCATAAACTAATGTATATAGTCAGTATTAATACAGACAGGTGGCCTATATATACAGTAGGTATGCATACGAGGTCATAAGGGGAGAGGGCGGATTTCAATCATTCATGACAAGCTTCCTGAATCAGATGCCAGTAACACTCTACATCAACTGTCAGGACTTAAACAATCGACAACGTAGGAAAACCTACAGCTTTTGCAGACTGTTGTAATTGTAGAATATACCAGCATTCAGCTTCTTCAGCCTATTCCTCTGCAGGGACCTGAAATAAAAACAGATAAATATTAATAAGTGTTTGATATTAACTCGCCTAAAATCTGCCTCAGTGCGTCTTTTGGTGCCGCAGAACAGGTAATTTCTAACAACAGGTAAGCTGGATACATCCAGTGCAAAATAAAAACAGTCGATCTTTGTGACTCTTTTGGCAACAGTGGCTTACAGTTTTATCTCTATGTTCCTACTGGAGGAAATCGGAAACTTGGAACGACGACGACGTAAAATGGGTGGTGAGAGCACAAGTGCTGTGAAGTACACGTATTGAGAAAGAAAATGTCCACAGGAAAGACATGAAGAGCAATATTAACCACAATAAGCAGTAATAAACAACCCAGGAGTCCTAACCTGCTATATTACATGCAAGCCTTTTCATGGTAATAACGGCATGGCCTTCAGCTAAGAGCTGCCCACAGCCCACACAGACAGGAATGCCTAGTTGGGGGGGGGGGGGAGGACTGGATGGCTGGCTTCAGTACTCACATCATAGTGACAGTGGGGGACACTGAGGGGATGGCCCGGAGCTGAGCGCCGTCACAGTCCAGTTCCAGCCCTCGGCAGAGACATTGGTCCGGAATAGTTCCAAGCACTGAGGAGGATGCAGGGCATTAATTAATTAATCAGGGAACTACGAATTCACAGCTGATTTCGCTTAATATACCTGTATCTATAGAACACAGACATTTTACTGTTTCCATCCTTCTTCTATACTCGCTTGTCCTATGTAGGGTTGCGGGGGTCCAGAGCCTGTCCCAGAAGCTACTGGGGAGCAGACAAGGATCAACCCAGGATGGGCAGCTACATTAACCCTGGTCTTCAGTGGCATGAATTAACTGCTAGGCACCACTGCGCCCCACTGCTAACATCTGCCATTATAAAAAGTTATATTTAATATATATATTCAGCATAAAGTAACCATGAGACCTGGTGAGGGGCGGCATGGTGGTGCAGTGGTTAGCACTGTTGCCTCACACCTCTGGGACCCGGGTTCGAATCCCTGCCTGGGTTACATGTGTATGGAGTTTGCATGTTCTCCCCATGTCGTCGTGGGGTTTCCTCCGGGTACTCCGGTTTCCCCCCACAGTCCAAAAACATGTTGAGGCTAACTGGAGCTGCTAAACTGCCCATAGGAGTGCATGTATGAGTGAATTGCTTCCGGGATAGGCTCTGGACCCCCCGCAACCCAGTAGGATAAGCGATTGGGAAAATGGATGGATGGATGGATGGAGACCTGCTGGTGCACCAATGACGACGATCTAAACAGTAAAATCACAGTATAGCCAGTTAGCAGCACACGCATCTGAAACTGGTGGGAAAATGATGATTTATAGCCGCCATCTGTTGACACAATAGGAAAGGCGCGTAACGTCACGCAGGGCCCCAGTCGCCCTACACAGCCACTTTTCCCCCTCTTCCCCTTGGGCAGGACGCACACAATCATCAACCCCTCAACCATAAGGTTCAGAAGCAGCGTTTACCCACAAAGGAGATGAAGCTGCACCAGCTGCTTGTTATAAAATGTAAGGGACAATCTGTTGATCATTGGCACACTCTGTTTATCATTACTGCTGTCATTGTCTATTTGTTTTCATGGTTCGGTTTGTTTTATGTTATTTTTTGTGAATTACTCGGTGTTGTTTATCGCCCCCGTTACTCACCGTTCCTGTTATCCTTAATGACTGATGCTGCTGCCCAGAGTTACTCTTTCAAAGTACCATTGACTGACAGTCTGCAGGAAGCAGTGAGTATCTCATTCTATTACTTATGTATGTGCAGGTATATTTGCACGGTTTAGTTACCACACAGCACTTTACAGACGACCCACTGTCTACATGCGGTTAAGGAACAAACTGTGGTTTAATTCTAAGTATTGCTTTTGCTCACTAGAGGCCCTTTAAAAGCAAGCAGTAATACCCCCGGAGAAATATATATATAAAAAAATCAAATTATGCGGCATTTTTGTTTTTAAATATCCAGTACTTTGATGTAAATGGAACTAGAACTAGAAACTAGAAATTAACTGTAAAAAAAAATCACAGAAAAAGATGAAATAATGAAGATAAGCATTAAATAATCTGCTATATATAATATAACCTGTGATCTTATATATTATTCAAATATTCGTGCCAAAACAGCTATCCTTATCTTAGAGTGAGTTGACAAGATTTTGGCTTGCCATGCAGTGCATAATACTGTGCTTGATCAGCCTGAATTATTTTAGACACGTCTTCATGTGTAGCAGACTGTCATGCCTTGGGATGATTGAGTTGAGGGCAGGCATTGTATCGAATCAGAAATGGTTTGTCTACCATTACACTTCTATTCTGTAGTCATGAACATTTTTGGTCAGATTGTTGTTTCTGTTTAATTGCAAACATAATTTTGTAATAATAATAATAATAATAATAACAAAGATATATGCATAAGGAGTCTTTTTTATGGCTCACAGTTTTCATCGAAACGTACAAGTATTCCACCATCAAACTCCTTGTTTTCACTGCAGTGAGGCTGATATAAATCCAAACATTATTTTCCACACAACAAGCTACTTACCTATATTTATGCTAACCTTGGTGTCAAATGTAAGAATATCCACACTTACGGCATTTGTTTGACTTGATTCCAAAATCATCACTCAGGATCCCGAAATAATTATCAAAGAGATTCGGCCATCCGTTGTTATCACCTAGGCAACAGAAAACAGGACAGTGTGGTATTTTAATGACTTAAAACCTGAAATCGTGTGGTTACGGTTCACAAATAGTACTGCGTCTGTCATATCATTATAATGGACTGGACTGGCGTCCCATCCAGGGTGACCCTTGCACTCCACCCAGTGCATCCTGGGATAGGCTGCAGAATCATGTGACCATGACATGGTCTAGAAGAGATGCAGGTAGATTTGTGAAGAAAAATGTATGAACGCTTTTTGTCAGATTGATCCAAAGGCTTTTTACTATGTGATCATTCTTAGATTCACAATGCCTTTGAAGTCATTCAGAATAAAAGTTGATAACATAACATGAAGCAATCCTTGCATATCATTGTAAAGATTATATCACTGAATTTGAAGTTCATGTTCTATCATGATATAACTGATTTTTGCATGAAAAAGGTGGATGAGTGGCTACACTTCATTTTTCCCATTTTCAATATTATTAAATCAGAGATTAAATTGCAAGTTTTGTGATTCCTATAGGGCGACATTGCACCACAATCGCTTCAAGAAAAGAAGGGAAAATGCATAAAACGTATTGGAAAACTTTATACGGAGATAGGAGCCATTTAACAATACCTACTAACAATTTTAGAATAGATAAGAAAAAATGTCACATAAATGATATGAAAACCTGACCTGGACAAATGGATAAAAAGTATGAATGGAAGACTGTAGCAAAAATGTATTATATAGATAAAGATGGTGCGTGATAATGAGTGTGTTCACTGCAAAACTGCATTTTCTAGCCTTGCAAAAATGAAATCCACATTAAATTTGCAGCCCATTCCCATATATTCTCTTTCATAGAGTGACAAAAAAACAGATTAACCGAGTTTCCATTTCTTACAGTATCAACTCGGAACAACCTGAGATTACAGATTTTTTTTCTTTTTTTCAGTGTTTACTTTTGTTTTTTTTCTGTTCAGTCTTTTCCGATATGCTACTTGATCCTGCTGACGCTCACCACAGTGTTCTTCGTCCGCTTGGTTGCCACAGTCGTCCGCGCCATTGCAGTGCAGCGGCTGTGGGAGGCACTTGGTCAAATTTCCACATGGGAAATATCCTAGGGGACAGCTAGACGTCTTATCAGGGAGGCGGAATGAGGTCAGGGCGGCTGTAAGATCAAAACAGGGCGAATCATAAGCGTAAGCTCTAAGTCAGATGCATTCATTAAGGCAAATACATAGCATGCAAAAACACTTTAAGTTTTATTTTTACTATTAATGTTTAAGTTTTGTGCCTTTGGTTGTCGTTTCTCTGGGTTGTAAAAATGAAATACTATCATCTTTTCAAATTAATTATGAAGCTTATCTGGGCCCTATAGGCAAAGCTTTACTTGGGAGAACCCCCCACCAACAAAGCTGACGATTATTTCACTTCCTCCAGGGGCTTATTCTGGTCCTAAAATAATTCATATTTACCAGTAAGCCAGAGACTCTCACAGTTTCACCTGCGATTTATTGGCATTAGTTATAGATGCCCACATCGCAGCTCAGGATAAGCGGTTTAAAGTCTTTAAAAGTCTCTAAGGGATTGATGTACACTGAACAAAAATATAAACGCAACACTCTTGTTTCTGCTCCCATTTTTCATGAGATGGACTTAAAGATCTACAATTCATTCCAGATACACAATATTACCATTTCTCTCAAACATTTCTCACAAATCAGTCTAAATGTGTGATAGTGAGCACTTCTGCTTTGCTGAGATAATCCATCCCACCTCACAGGTGTGCCACATCAAGATGCTGATCTGACATCATGGGTAGTGCACAGGTGTACCTTATACTGCCCACAATAAAAGGCCACCCTGGAATGTGCAGTTTTTTGCTTTATTGGGGGTCTGGGGACTCAGAACCGGTCAGTATCTGGTGTGACCACCATTTGCCTCATGCAATGCAACACATCTTCTTCGCATAGAGTTTATCAGATTGTCAATTGTGGCCTGTGGAATGTTGGTCCACTCCTCTTCAATGGCTGTGCGAAGTTGTTGGATATTAGTGGGAACTGGTACACGCTGTCGTATACGCCGGTCAAGCACATCCCAAACATGCTCAACGGGTGACATGTCCGGTGAGTATGCTGGCCATGCAAGAACTGGGACATTTTCAGCTTCCAAGAACTGTGTACAGATCCTTGCAACATGGGGCCGTGCATTATCTGTCTGAGTGGCTGGTCTCAGACGATCTTGGAGGTGAACCTGCTGGATGTGGAGGTCCTGGGCTGGTGTGGTTACACGTGGTCTGCGGTTGTGAGGCCGGTTGGATGTACTGCCATATTCTCTGAAACGCCTTTGGAGACGGCTTATGGTTGAGAAATGAACATTCAATGCACGAGCAACAGATCTGGTTGACATTCCTGCTGTCCGCATGCCAATTGCACGCTCCCTCAATGCTTGTGGCATCTGTGGCATTTTGCTGTGAGACAAAACTGCACATTCCAGGGTGGCCTTTTATTGTGGGCAGTATAAGGTACACCTGTGCACTACCCATGATGTCAGATCAGCATCTTGATGTGGCACACCTGTGAGGTGGGATGGATTATCTCAGCAAAGCAGAAGTGCTCACTATCACACATTTAGACTGATTTGTGAGAAATGTTTGAGAGAAATGGTAATATTGTGTATCTGGAATGAATTGTAGATCTTTAAGTCCATCTCATGAAAAATGGGAGCAAAAACAAAAGTGTTGCGTTTATATTTTTGTTCAGTGTATTATTGCACATCCATCTCGTGGCCAAAAACACTGTCAAACTGAATGGTAAAGTAGCTTATCATGAACGGCAGTAGCAAACACCTGTGATTCAATTATGTAATTGCTGTTAGGCCTATATGACGATAATGAGTAACAACCTTGTGGTAAATGTCAATGTTTATTTCATGGGGACCTTTGTTAAAAACACATCTACTGCGACAAACAAAATTCAGGAAACGTAAACCCAGGCGGTGCTAAAGATGCGATTAATCACATTTCTTAATTTAGGAGTGTGATGTCAATCAAAATGATTTTCTAAGCACAATACACAGCAATTTACATATTAACTAGGTACTCCAGGACACTTAAGACACAAGTCAATCATACAAAATAATCAACGGAACTTTAAAAGCTACTATTTATTTCAGTCTTGTATACACCACTTTAATTAAATGTGGACAAGACTGTACTAAAGTCAATAAAGTTTTTTATTTTTAATTTTTACTTTGGATGTTACTTTGCTGACCTGATTAATGATAATTACAACGATTCAATTTTAAATACTATGTTTCAGTTATTTCTGCTGTAGAAAAATATAAGTAAATCATATTTGCACACAGCAGTTAAACTGAATAATCTACAATACAAAATAGTGATTCTGTAAATCTATAGCTAAATATATGATTTTAGCCTTTCGTAAGAGAAAAACACATTAAAATCCAAAGAAGAGAGTGCCAATGATCCACATACAGCCCCACTGGGACAGATAAAAGATAATTTCATATTATATGGAGCCGACTTACCTGTTACGCGGTACAGATGGCTGCTGACAGCAAGGAGCCAGACGAGCGACGGCGGCATGGTGCGGAGAAGGAGCGAGCGAAGCGCCACGGGCCGGATCCGCCACCGGAATGAGGCGCAAAGCGGAGCGCTCCGCACCTCCCTGCTACCGCCTCCTGACGACACTGCGCCTCCCCTCTATCTGCCGTTAAACTGGAGACGCGATCCGGGGTTTATAGGTCATGCATCAACACAGCGCAATAAAATAATCCAAAAGCTGGACAGCACTTAACATCTATTAAGCAGCGTATTTTGATAACTAGCCATGTAGCTATCAATGTACATAAAACGTAACTCAGCTAATATATCAGCTAATATATTTAGGTTATACATATGCATGCTTATGAATTTCGTTCCTTTAACAGTTTACTTGAGTTAAATTTTATCATACCGCAGTGGCTGATTAGGTTACTCCGTTGATGCCTCTGCAGAGACATGTCTAATGCATCATTTGTACTGAGCAGCAAACTACAGAAATGCTTCTGCCAAAGGAATTAATGTCATATAAATGGAAATTCACACGGTAGGTTACAAAATGGCCTCTACGAATATTTTGTCATACAGTACGCTATAGTTAACGTTTATTTCTATGAATACCAGCTAACCATCCTATCATTGTATAATCAGTTATGGGGAGGCATTAAGATATTATGGCTAGGTCTTTGATGGGTACTTAAAAAACTGGCAGCTACATTAACAAGTTATATTCACGGACATAAAACCTAATGTAAAGTCCGTCTTTTGACGGTTTTTTTCAGTAAATAACAACAGTACCAATAACGTGGTTAAAAACAGTGTTTCCGGGTGGCATCCCGCCAGGCAATTTACCGAATGACATCGCCCCGGGAATAAAGAGTGTGCGGCGCAGGCACCGTCAGGCGTGTCTCACTCTTCGGCCGAGTGGCATGGGGGCGCCTTTCATGCCGGGGGCTGCGTCAATCTTGCGCCCTCATTTGAGATGCGGAATCAGGAGGACCACAGTCGGGGACAGTCTGTGCTTTGCTCAAGTTTTAACTTTTTCAGTCAACTTAAATGGCCCCTCCTTGGTTATGCAAAAATGTAGACTAATCATGTCTCTGGTATACTTTAATACTACTAGCTTTTTAAACGCAATAGAATACTCAATAACGCATTATTATTATCATTTACTCAATTAGCCAGCTAAATTAATCTCCATTAAACATCAGGCTGTTGTGACCATAAAGTAGAACTAACTTATCAGTGTCCACAGCTACTTACAGCTGTTGAAAGCTTTATTCCGATAACTGGCACCCTCTACATTTCACATCCCTTCATTTCATATGCATTAAATTACGAATCGTATATTGGAAGCGTAAAGTTTCCGGAACGAGTTTCAACTGCGTGAAATTTCGGAAAGCAATGCTGATCGATCAAAGTGCGGGACGACAGCGGTGTTAAGGGAGTTTTATTACACTCGGCTTCTTGAGATAACGAAAACAACCTATTCTCCGTTTTGCTTTTAATTAGATGCTAGGCGTTAGCTTTTAATTAAAAACTATGCCTTTTATAAAAATGGAGGGCTATCACCACGCGACAAAACAGATTGGGGCTGCACTAGGCAGTGAGCACCAAGGCATATGGGATGCCAGTCAATAGGCTGTTATCCGCATCTAATAGTTATGAAGAGGATTCTGACCCCATCTCCTTTTCACGAGTGACTTCTTCACCTTATAAACAAACAATTCGCTCCAACACCACACAGTCTGCAGGAAAACTACCACCAGAGGAAAGCTCACTTTCCAATCTTGTCGCCTGGAAGGATTCCAGCTGTCAAAAACACAGCGTGAGGCTTCCGCTAGCACTCGCCGCTGTGGCCATAATCTAGCCTATTTGTTGTGTTGGCTTTAGTGCGAATGTTTACCGACAAGGACAGCATAGTCTAGCAAGGTGGTCTGGCTTCACTGTAATGCTCCAGTCGACGCTTACAGTGTCACTCAGCTCCTCTCGTGCTTCTCCTACCCTGTGCCCCCTCCCTGGTTATTCTCTGCCTCTGGACCCCCGCAACCCTGCATAGGACAATATAGAAAAAATATACGGGAAATGAATGAACACATTATTGTTTTTGGTATATTGTCAGTATGTAGCATGTTTTGGAGAGCTTCGCTCTCAAGCCATGGGATATCTGTTAGTGCCTAGGGTAGAAAGAGCTACGGCAGGCTGCAGAGCTTTCTCCTACAGAGCTCCTCAGCTGTGGAATGGTCTTCCACCGGATGTGCGGGTTTCAGGTTCACTCTCAATATTCAAGTCCAGACTAAAAACACACCTGTTTAGTTTAGCGTATAGGGACACTAGTTCTAGCCCTAGCTAACTCTTCACTCCCAGTCAGACCTGTAGTGTGAGGTGTAGAGCTGGGTGGGGATCGGTGCCATTGGCTTTGGATAAACTGAACTGTCAGTGCTGTCACTCTAGCTTCGCAATCTCTTGTGGAACTGGAGTGCTGACATTTCAGGGACTCCCCATGCCGGCATTCCCACTTGCCTCTCCCTCCTATTGATGCTGCCATAGCCATATCTGCCGGAGCTTGCACATTGCACTTCATATTGCACTCACCTAGTTTTTTAGCACTGCCAATAGCCTCCTCTACTTTGCCTAATTGTACATTTTATTTCCCCTACTCCTCCTGGGGGGTAATGCCTGGAGACCTCAATCTATCAAGATATCCAGCACACCCGGCCACATGTGACGTCGCCACCACCAGTGACGTGTCATCTTCCTTGCTCTACAGTTATTTCCCAAATCTTATGATTGGGACAATGTGACTTGGCCCATCTCTGGCACTTAACCATCTCTCTATTTGACTATCCCTGCCGGCCCCTGGAGGATGGGCTCCCCCTTTGAGTCTGGTCCCTCCCAAGGTTTCTTCCTTCTAGGGAGTTTTTCCTTGCCACTGTCGCCTATGGCTTACTCACTGGGGGCTTTGGGTGAGGATGCTGTAAAGCGCTTTGAGACAATGTAATGTTGTGATAATGCGCTATATAAAAATAAATGTGTTGTTGTAGAGAAAGACAAATGCCTTGCTGATGCAAATGAAAAATATTTTCGAGGTGTTACACCCTATAAGACCCACATAAGCACAGAATTAAAAATTGTGGATTCATGTATTTTTATTTGTCATATACAAAGCACAGACCTACAGTATAGCTGAAGTTAAGTAAAAGAATCCGTAAGAAAGCAATAATGAATGTGCCCACATAAGAATGAGAGGGAGTCATCAATGCAATCATCAACGAGAGGGAGAAACCAAGTCAATCAGCCTCCTGACCATAAGAGAAATTTTGAAAACCTATGTAAGGTTCACAGACTCAAACCTTTCACACCTAACAGGCAGCTCATGGCTGGTCACTTCTCTGGTGGGCGTGCACCACCATAGAATGATGGGAAGGTGGCTGGGTCAGGCTTAGCCAATCCCCTAGCGCCATGCGCTACAGTATTATACAGCAGGGGTGGCCAGTCTTATCCAGATGTGTACAGGTTTTCACTGCAACTCCCTGGCCAGATTACTAATTAGAAGACCGATTGGTTTTAGAGTCCTCACACCTGGGTTTGAACAGCTGACCTACTGGTTATCCCAAAAACCTGCATACACACTGGCCATTTGCAGATAAGATTGCCCATCCCTGTTACATAGTTTGCGCTTATGGAGAATGGTAGAAATTTAGACGTGAATACATACACATCTGAGCGAATTAAGACACTCTGAAATGAGTACAACCAATGAGATTTATGTCCGTGGCCTGTTTTCAGGTATTTCGTCGTTTTTTTTGGGCAACATCAGTCATGAACGGCAGATGGCACCAGGCATCAAAACTATATTCGGCACAATTGGCAGCATACGGTAATATCGTTCTTTCCATAGTACCATTAAAAATGTAAAGGGGTGTCTGTACTATAGTTGCGTCAGTGAAGAATGTGAAACTGAAGGGAGAGGGGAAAAAGGTGGCTTTAAGATTAGCAGTGTGGTTGGTTTACTTCTCTGTCGGTTGGGAATTTTCACTTCCGTTCCAGTTTCCTTTATGATCCCTTTGTTTTTCATGAGATTTCAACTACATTTAAATATTATATTTATTAAAGCCCCCCTCCTAGCCCTACCATACCGTGCTTTCTTCCGCACACTTAAACTTTCCATTATAAACTACAATGAATTCATGTGAAATGACGTTGTATTGCTGTTTAAATGGCTGTGATGCTTATTTAGAGTTTTGGATTTTAAATCGTCATTTAAAATGCAATTTAAAACTTTCAGTGACTTTCCATTGTTCTGTCTGCTTTGGGGACTATGCATATAAATGATAAATATTAACAAAAGCTTTTCATTTTGCAAGTAAATTGCTATGACCCCCTCCCCTGTTGAAACCTGGTATGATTTCACTATTTGGAGCGAAACAGGCTCGATTAATGTAATGTTATTTAATTTAACTGGGTGTCACAAAGTCACGTCGCTCTTGCGCTCATACTGGTCTTTAACAAAGAGCAGTTTATTACTGAACTTTTATAATGAGATGTATTGCCGTGTTCTTCCAATGTTTCACAAATTTTTCGACCTTCGGTATTACGCTTCACGGGTGAGTCTGGACAAATAATGGAGAAGCGCAAAGAACATGCACATAAGGAACGAGTGTTTCCTAAACAGCGCTTTGCTGGATCCGTATTATTTTTGGTCCAATTATCATCCATCTTCCAAACCGCTTATCCTACTGGGTCGCGGGGGACCCGGAGCCTATCCCGGAATCAATGGGCACGAGACAGGGAACAACCCACTATGGGGGGCCAGCCCATCGCAGGGCACACTCACACATGCAAACCTACGCGCAACTTAGCAACTCCAATTGGAAACCCGGAGGAAACCCTACGACAACATGTGATCCAAGCGGAGACTCGAACCCGGGTCCCAGAGGTGTGAGGCAACAGCACTAACCACTGCACCACTACGCCGCCCCGATTAACATATAATTTTTAATATCATCCTTGCTTACTTATTTTCGCATCGGTCAGACCGTAGCGTTTTTACCACCATGAAAGAACTTCGAAAATCATAATCAGATCCGATTAGAGAAACGTGACGCAATCGACGCCGTCAGTGGTGTTTTCACAAAACTTCACACTACCAGTCTAGTGGTTTTATCAATGCCCTTCAAAAGACCCTCAGCACATCCTGACTTGACAGCTGGGGTTATGTTGCAGCTGAATTGCCTTCCAGCGCTGCCAAAATCAGGACACTGTTATTCCTCAGCATTCAAGCAATTTTCCAAAAATAAATTAAATGCTCGTTTTCTTTACGATGGTCATAATGCATATGTGATATATGCTCGATCTGTATGTAAATATTCAAATTGTTCACCAAGCGCATAATTTCGCCTGTAGCCTGGCTATGGAGACTCAGCAGATGTGGAGTTCGGAAGGGCAGGCAGTATTGCGACAGACAATTCCAGATAATTCCAGATAATAAGGGATGAAGGTGCTTGGTAGGGTGGTTGCGTGAAACCTGGACCCAAAGAGTAATGGTCTGAGGCTCCACCAACTCAGACAGCCTGACGCAGATTCTGCCCGAAGCCATGACGACCCACATTGCCCATCTGCATGGTCCGCCGTCCAGTACGTGATAACCCTGTCACATTCCACAGGCTACTCTGCGCCTTTTTCTGCCTTATCCCACACAAATTTTCCATTCAAGGTGGTCACACACAAAATGAAATGGAACACGTCGGGTAGCCCAATCTATCGCGTACTCAAAAACGACATGACCGCCAAGTTCATTCCATGCCACTCCTCAACACTAGAGGGCGCAGAATGCTTTCGCTGCAACAGCCCTGTGGTCACCTTTGTTTTCCTCCTCATCAACTATTACTCTCTCCCAAAACTGTCCTGTATTCAGACTTTTATTGTTATAGATTTTCACTTTCCACTCTTCACCTTTTGATAAAGACTAATCTGGTCCTATCAATCATCCCGCCTATCAAAGCCTGATTCACTATGGGGAATTCTGTCTGTTAAAATATACAATTGAATTTCAAATCCATAATAACCTCATATGCAGCTCTTGGGATGACTGAGCAAGTGAATGGCTGTGGCACTGGCTGTAGGTATATCTGTTCCCTTTAAATGAAAGTTTAATTATTTCATTGCACTCTTTCCTCAGTTGACTGACAGATTCCTAACCCCCTGTCCTCTCAGCTATACAGGATGACCCCACCTGCTATTCCACATTATGATTTCAACCTTGTTTTCTCAGAAGCAAATATAAAAACTAGTGTAATCGGTTGCAGTTTGTTAAACATGTCGTCACATTAGACAATGGCCTTATTTTATGTTACTGTAGAAACATTAACACCAAATATTATTTTACTTTTCTTGCAGATCAAACCTGGTTCAAAAAATGTTTAAAGGTTTATATTTTTAAGTCTAGGTTTAATCCTGGTTCTGCTGTCAGAGGCTATGCTGTGTGGCAGGCTGCTTCCAGGCTCAAAGTTTCTGAGACAGCAGTACACAAGAATAAGGTGAAGCAGGAGACACTGGGAATGACCAGAAACCAGCCAGGTAGAGGGCAGAAGCGACTTCCTAATGCCAGAGATGACTGTCAGCTTATCCGGCAGTGTCTCATAAATCAGAGGATGACCTCAAGTGACCTTCAAAAGGAAAGGGAAACATTAAATGTAGGTGTGAAGTGCACTGTTAGGACAGTGTGTGTCAGGCTCATAGAAGCAGGACTGAAGATCCACAAAGCAAGGAAGCAAGCAAGGAAGCAGGCAAGGAAGCAAGCAAGGAAGCAAGCAAGGAAGCAGGCAAGGAAGCAAGCAAGGAAGCAGGCAAGGAAGCAAGCAAGCAAGGAAACAGTCCTTCATCAATGAGAAGCATGGAAGATCCATCCATATAAAAAATTTGAGTGAGCTACAATGGTTCATAGTAACGAACGCATGCACAGCGATGCATCGGCTAGGGGTTCAGTATAGTACCGCATCTAATAACAGCACCAGTCCTGGTCACCTGACCTAAGCACAGTCGAAATGGTCTTAAAGGAGACTGACCAGAGAGTGAAGGAGAATGGCCAATGAGTGAAGGAGAATGGCCAATGAGTGAAGGAGAATAGCCAATGAGTGAAGGAGAATGGCCAATGAGTGAAGGAGAATGGCCAATGAGTGAAGGAGAATAGCCAATGAGTGAAGGAGAATGGCCAATGAGTGCTTGGCACGTGCTGGAACTCCTTCAGCATAGCATATGTAGAGAATAGTGCAAATAAGTTTTTCTATGGGTAGCTGTGTCCAAACAGGAGTTTTATTATTACTGCATCATCATTATTTATATTATGTTCGGTATTATTATTATTTCAGGTTTAATTCGACTTAAAGACGGACTTAAGGAACTGATCTTGTTCATAGCCTGGGGACTGCCTGTATTGTGATGCATTACTGTCCAGAACTGCCCTCTGCTGGCCTGGATGTAGGACTTTTAGCAGTCTAAGGTGGCAACTGTAGAAACCTGATTCCTGTTGGTGCTTTCTGCCTACAATCCCAATCCAGTAGAACAACTTCTAAAGCCTTTGTTTTCTTGTCATGTGTCTTTCATGTTTTTATTCATTTCTGTCCTACTTAAACATGCCGGAGTGACTCAGTTGTGCAAGTGACCTGAAAACCATAAAGCGGCAGAAGAGCTGAATCTTAAGATGCAAGGTGCAGCAGACAGCTGCTCCCCCCGGTGGACGGGCTGTTTAAGAACCAGGGAGGCAGGAACCAGCATGGCTCAAGAACAGCTCTCTTCGTTTTAACTGCAGCAGAGGTGGAAAGTTCAGGTCCAAAAAGTAAAAATCCAGACCAAAATTTTGGTTCAACCAACCGGCTGAGTACTCTGTGTATGTGACACTTTGTACTTAATTGGTTGGTTGAAACAAAATCTTGGTCTGGATTTCTACTTTCTGGACCTGGAGTTTCCATCTCTGAACCGCAGTGTGGTAATAAGGACATCTCCTGAGACAGCTCACCTTGGAACTTCAGATTACCCTACTGATACATCTCTTGTTACTAAGCACAGCTTGAATCCTCTGTCTAACATCCTGTGTGAAACTAAAATGGGTCATTTCAGCATCCTTGGTTCGTAAATCCTGAGGCACAAGAACAGGATGCCCTTGTTCTATACTCAAGCGTGATAGAGACATAATTCAACTAAATCTGGCCAACTACAAAGAAGCAAACTTAATTCCAAGAAATGCTGCAGATTCTGTCTAACTTGAGAGAGCTGTTCTGTGTCTGTGGACATATCTACTACTGCTTTGTGCAAGTGAGCCATTAATCGCACGCCCAAGCATCAAGCAGGCAGTGAAATGGCCTCTGTGGGCCGTAAATATCTCACACGCCAAAGTCCGGGAGCCACATGAAGATTTGCAGCGATTTCCCAGCCAGCGTCACGTCGACCAAGAGCTGCTGAAAAGTCCTGATAAATTTCACATTATTTCGCAGACGTTTCAATGGAACAAACGACATACCCTTCCACTTTTTAAACAGGTGGCTTCTGGGATGGAACCTGAATCCAATTAAACATCCTTGGAAAGAGCAGAAGCTCACAGTTGGTAGAAGAGACCTAAGAGAAATGGAATGGGTTGTCCATGAAGAGTCAAGCACACTGCCAGCTGGGAGGTGCGGAAGTCTCATTCGGAGCCACAGAAAGTGCCTGATTGCTGTCATTGCCTCAAAATGGTATCCCTCAAAATATTAGGTTTGGGGGTCCTGATAATTTTGTCAATTACATGTTCATTTGTTTTATTATTTAAAAAATAAAGGGTAAACATGCCCTCCTATTCTATTAATACTTTTATTGTATTGTTTTAGTAAAATTAATTCCTGCGTTTATCTCCCAGTCCTAAAACATGCTAGATAAGCTAAAAGCCTGTTCTCACACTTCGCCAACTTATGATTGAGTTTCTGGTTACATTTAAACAGCCAATCTTGCAATACAGGCATTTCCAATGCAAGAGTTTAAATTGTTTTATAAGTAAAAATGGTCTTGTAATTTTAAATTGCTTTTGAAAACAATTAAGTTGTAACTGTCATGCGTATTATTACATAATGGGAAAATGCCAAGATAAAGATTTACTCTTTAAGAATGTTTTACCCTTTAAAATGAATGAATTCTAACTAATTCGTTAATGAAATATCTTTCAATATAATACTTTTTAAAATGCAAATATACACATTCTTCTTCCCTTTATATTTTTTGACATATTCAAATAGTCTTCATCATTTTGATAACTTTTTCAATGAAAAGAGACTCCAGACGACTCGGGTGACCTTAATTATCCAGTGTTCCATTTATCCACGAAATGAGCCTTGTTATTGGATTCTTTTGAACCATTCGGAGCCAGCGAGAGGCCTGCTTATCTGCTACAGTGTAACCGAAGCCATCCACTGTAAAATGAAGGCACCACACATGGATGCCCCATAAAGACCAGCCCCCATTGGGCGACAGATCATGGCTATCATAATTCACGCATAGGAATTCTCCGTATATGAGAGGATGTCAGATTTGAGTCGCTGTAGATGTTTCTACATTCCCAAAACACTGAAGTCCGAGCAAACACACCCTAGGCCTTCTTTCCGTGGTTAAGATATATTTCCTTTTCCTGTCGTCAACCATTATGATTGTAATTAATCTTGGATGAGGGCGGGGTAAAGGTGAAGAGGGCGGAAGTTCAGGTTCAAGCACAAATCCAGACCAAGATTTTGTTTCAACCAACCAGTTGAGCATAAAGAGTCACAGTCACAGGTTACTCAACTGGTTGGTTGAAATAAAACCTTGGCCTGGATTTGTGCTTGAACCTGAACTTTCCACCTCCAGTTGCTTCAGAGACTGGCTGACCCTTCCTTCACAAAGACACACATCGCTTTCAATAAAAGCATCTGCTGAATGAATAAAATGTGACTGCCTTTCCTTAATGTCAACACAGACACTGTGGGACACGCACACGCAGCCTTCTGGTGCAGGAGTCGAACCAGCAACCCAGTAGGGCCACAGTGCTACCCATACAGGAAATGAATTACTTACCAGTAGAGAGTCAGTTCTGTTGCTTTCCCTTACCTTGCGAATACACCCGGGTATAATCAGAGAGTTTCTTGACATACATCAGTCATACGTGCATATATTTCCACTTGCATAGCATCTGGCACATCTAAATATTTTTTGAGAGCAGCAAGCACTCCATATACTCTTAAATAAGAATTATTCAGCCATGTACCTGGGTCCAGCGTCCCCTTCCTGACAGCCCAATTCCTTTCAGTTTGAAAAACACGACCTGAGTGCTCCTCTGGTCAAGAAGACAGACATCTCATCGGCAAATTTCCAAACCTCACTCAATCCACGGGATATGTTCAAGGAAGTTCTGGCGTAAGTGCCATTTCTGCAGACTTAGTGAGTTTGGGAAAATAAATCAAGGTGCTTAGTTGGACTGGATGAGGACTGAGTGAGTGTTTGTTCCCTGTACAAAAACATGAGGAGGAAACATCACAACCAACACAAAATGGACCGAGTGAGTCTTGGAAACTTGCACTTTGGGAAAAGAACGTGCAGCAAAGGTCAGAGTTAAACTCTACAGTAGGGATGTGCATCTCCATCACTGAGGTCGACGTGATACGCACCTCGATGCACTGCCAGTGACCCTATACATTAAAGATACACATGTAGCAACTGCTAATACGACACCATACTGCGATTTGTGCGGTTTGACAGAGTTTGATTCAGTACAATGCGACTCGATGCATTATGATGTGATGTAAAAGAATACGATGCAGTCCAGTATGATGCAGATACAGAACCGGTTCGCAGAGGGGGAATGAATCTAAATAGAAAATTAATGCTCAAAAAATGATTGGTCACACTTCTAAATAATAAAGGCATAGTCTCAACTAATAACAATCTGTCAATAAATTTATGGATGCAAAAATATTTGAAACAATTCAGCCTGAGCTCATCCCTTATTATATCCAGTGCACTTTTTTAATCGGACAATCGCATGATTGCACCGATGCAAATTGTTGCATCTTACCATTCCTACTCTACAATGTACCTCGAGCAGGACGGGGGCACGATTGTACCTCCATTAGGGTGAGTAGTGGCTCAGCCTCATTGTTTGACAAACAATGGCACTTGAAATTACATGCAATTACTGTAAAATGGCTGAAATGTTGAACTAGATTAGCTATGAAAAAATAGTGGGTGATATTTTGTCTTATAGGGGTGGGGGGGGAGTGCCAAGTATGAAAATTACTGGTGAGTGTGAAAGTGTACATATCACACATGAAAGCCTATGCACTAGTAAAGGAGATATAAATGTAGGGCTCCCTCTACTGGAAGGTCTGAGATATACAACTTGCGGTCAATGATGGTCAGCGCCTCAACAATGATGGATGCTTTGCCAAAAGTAGTATTTAGTAGTTTTTTTTGGCACAGTGGCTAGCACTGTTGACTTACACCTCTGGGACTAGGGTTCGAGTGTCTGCCCTAGTTCCATGTGTGGAGTTTGCATGTTCTCCCCGTGCTGTCACGGGGTTTTCTCCGCCCTCCGCCCGCCCCCCCTCCCCCAGTCCAAAAACATGCAAGTGTGAATGCTCTGGAATATTCCCTGCCAGGTGCCCATAAATTCAAGGACAGGCTCAAGGACAAGTGGGTAAAGAAAATGGATGGTTTCCATGCAAACCTACCCGTATTCCACAAATGACTATTATTCTATATAATAGGTAAACGGGAAAAGGACTTCTTTCATATTTTTTGTGAATTGGTGGCTCCATAAAGAGAAACAAGAGAACAAATGACCAGCAGGGGGAGTCACTCCAGGGTCACTGGGTGCACACTTCCAATTGAAAACAGCAGGCATGTGCTTTATTTTGCATAATGGATAGACAGCAATGGAGCTCTCTACATTCTATCACTCTGTAACAGCAAGTGTCCAAGTGTCCAAATCTGCAGCAAAACCCCTAAGAACAAGAGCCCCTCTACCTTTTCCCAAAGGCCCTGATTCACCGGGGGTCGCGCTCAAACACTGTGTCAATTATCGTCTCACACAGAAGCTAATGTGCAGACTAATATACTCCACATTGACGACAACAACAATAATAAATCTAGAGTATCCGCTGATACTTCACATTCTAACCACTGCCAAGCAAACACTCCTGTGATGTGTTGGAGTATGATGTTTAATTCATCTATTTACTTTTCCATATCAAACATTTCCTTACATATCAACTCAAATAATGATGAATAATCAGCACGGAATTTCACACATGTTTATTTTCCCCGGGTACGTGTGTTTATTTTAGTCAATCTTCTCCTGTTTACGACATGATTAAAAGCCCAAAACATATTCCTCTTTCAGTAAACATTTGAGATGGAGATTTCTGGACTCAGTGAACTAAATCCCTTCCAACGGTCTGAATTGTGACATTTATTATAAAAAGAAATGTCTTTTCTTCAATAGTACCGATCTGCAGCATTGCGTTTAAATGTATAAGACCAGATGAGGGCTCCAACGAATAACCATAGTGTCCTTCAAGCTGTTGACTATTGCAGTTTTCCCCAATTTACTCAGAACATGACTGGGCAGAATATGACCTGAGGTGGAAAGTTCAGGTTCAGAAAGTACAAATCCAGACCAAAATTTTGTTCAGTACTATCACAGTAACTGTGACTCTTTATATTCAACTGGTTGGTTGAAACAAAATACGAGTCATATGCGTCATCCTTATACTTCCACAAAGACACATGGGATTATCGACAACATGGCCTCACTAGGTGGTTAAGCTACGCATTTAAAATGTTCTCACGGCATGACAAAGCCGATGTGTGGGGATGCCATGAGGAGAAGGACAGCAAAGGAAGATTATGTTAAAGTGCAATTCACCCTAAAATAAAAAGGATAGAACAACCTAGCAGAATAAGCTGAAAGAAAAATTATTGGTTCAGAAAGATAGCCAATCAGATTGTGGAGGAGGTGGGTCCAAGCAACTAGAGGAGACATGATCAGCCAATCAGATATCTTGGTCCCGCCTCCTCTACAATCTGACTGGTTATATCTCTGAACCAATACCTTTTCCTTCTGCCCTCAGAACATTATTGTGTAAGTAAAACTCCCACGAGTGCAAAACAACCTAGATGGATAGGTAGCACTAAAGCCCCTTTAAATCATATCTTTTTCCGGTTTAGGGCTAAAATTCCCCTTTCAACATTCATATAGCCAAATCTTTTCTGAAACAATTCCAGATAAACACAACAGCAAGGCTTCTCCAGAGGCCTGAAGGGGGATCCTTCAAGTCATAAGCTCATTCTCTACAATAGCCGACCACTTGCTGCCCCCATTTGACCATCTTTGGAAACGTGCACGCTCACCGTGAATGAAAAAAGCTGAAAGGCTGAGCCAATGCATAGGACCCCAATCCACTGACTTCATAATGTTCCTGTAAGTGATTAAGAGAAATATTCAGCATGTATAATCACTGTACGCTTTGTTTTAATTAAAAATTGGTGTTAAATATGCAAATACATAAATAGTACAGAGATTTATTTAACAACCAAATCGGTTTTCCCAACATGAAAAAAATATGCGCATTACTTAGCATTTTGTAGTATTCTTTAAGATTAATTTTCTGTTTGATATCTTCCAGAATCATTAAGAAAGAGATTTCAGTCCGAAAAGTGGGAAATTGGAAAATGAATCGGCCTTAAATAACATTTAACATTTTTAACATTTAAAAAATGTTAGACCAGAAAAGAAGACGACGTCTCCGGATTCACTTTGCTGCCACTTCCTTCCTGTTTCTTTCTGATTATGATCCAACGAATGATTGTCTTCCACTCTCGTCTCGGGATGAATGCACTTTTCCCTTGTAACCTGGGACACAACATCAGGCGCTACTCAATTCAAGGAATGGATGTTTGTCTTAAGATAAATTACATGGAATTGCCCTTTAGTTATACATGTATCCATCCAAATTTCAATCTTTTATCCAGTACACAGGACAATCTTTTTTGTTTGTTTGTTTGTTTTGTTTGTTTTGTTTGCATCAATGCAGTTAAACATACATGAGAAAAGTCTACGAAATAGTTACTTTCTGATCAGAAAAAGATTGGTCCTTGTTTTGTATATTGCGGTTTGTCACTCTCTTCTTCTCTTTAGTTATTGTTGCAATTTGCAGGTTCCGGGCACTTTTTTGTTATCTTACGTAAGTGTGTATGGGCTTGGTGACAGATCACAGAGGTCACACAGACTTCCATTAAGGTGATGCCTGCGCTACCTTTCATCTGTTCCACATCTTCTTGAACGGAAATAGCATCAATACTCATTTTATCATGGAGTCTATAGCGTGTTAAAGCTTACATGTAAAACCCAGCATGAATAACAACAGCCAGACTTCACTTCTTTAATCTAAATGCGAAAGTCTCAAATATTACTCTGAAGTTCATATGATGAAAGATATAATTACACTCATGATGATGTTCCACTTCATGAATATGTAATCCCTCTCCAGAAAGCTTCCATTATGGAGAAACCATGATTCTAAATTCTGCATGTGTCAATGACACTTACAGAAATGAATTTATGAATATAAACTGGAGAATCCAAGAGTCTCACCTCTGCAAGAGACTTATTTTACAATTTTCATTATGCCATGCTAATGACCACTCATAAATTATGCCATAATAATGACCACATGCTAATAAATACAGCATTAATTGCTCAACTGTGAACAACAAAGTATGACGAAAACATCGTCCGTTTATATTTTGACAACATAACTTTTTATCAAGAAAACTGGATTATAGATCTCGTGCAGATTTAAGATACCTATTCTCATTACTACTAATGTCATACACTCAGACAGAGCAATCGTTTCATCACCCATTTTCAATAGAGGAAAAAGCACATAAGCATTTTGTCTTAAAAAAATGAACAAATATGAGATTATTAAGATACGATACGTGTTATTTCCTGTTTCACCAGTATGGTTGAAAGTCCGTTAAAACTCCCCTAAGGAGTTCACATAGTTTTTCAAAAACTCACAGACAGACTAGCACACTAAGTTACAGGGTGATTGGATGAGTCTTCAAGGAAACGAAGACCTGCTAGAGAAACTAGAATTTTCTTCAGCTGACTTTAAGATGGCTACTTGAAGATGACCTGCTCCCTGCTACCACAGTATGCAGAGACCTTTGTATATTTTTTTAAGACGGGAACATAAAACTCAGGTACAACGTAAACTGTAATTATTTCCCATTTTTATAATCTGCGTATCTCTATAACGAAACTGCAATGTTACATTACTACACTTATGAGGAATTATAAATTATAAACACTAAGAAGCGGGTAATGGAACACTAAGGAATTATAGGAATTATAATATGGAAATTATAAACACTAATGAATAAATAAGGAATTATAAAACACTAAGACGCGGGTAATCCCGTGTGACACTAAGATGGTGATGATGATAATTTGATTTGCATGCATCATGTTCGCAAGTGCTCTAAACGTAACCACAGGAAGTGTTGGATTTTTGAAAAGTCAAATTGCACTGACTAACCCTGAGCAAAAACATGCACTTAATAGACCTCAACTAAAACATGGTTGCTTTCAGCCCCCCCCGTGGGGTTACACACATATATATAGCTATTTCGCTATTTATATATATATAAATGGTGTTAGAATCCTTCTTTTTTTATATACACAAATCACTTGCAGATTGAAGCACCAACTTGGAGGCGTTGGAGGAAGGAGCAAACAATGACCTTATCTGTCGGCTGAATGAGTTCCTGGGGCAGAAGATGTGACACTTTCAAGAAACTTCAACTTCCTCTGCAACGGGCTGAAAAAAGCTTTAAGACAAAACATCCAAGTTGAATGTGAGTCGGCTCGTCATGACATAATGCACCAGATGCACATCCTTTCTGTCCATGGATTGAACAGAAGTTGTCTTTGTGAGGAAATTCTGGTGAGGAAACCTCCAGATCTTCCATCTCCCTCCTCAGACCACTGGCACAATCACCCCCATATTTTTCCTGCAAAATGCAAGGCAAGCGTATTTCGCCAGGTATGTTAATGTGGCCAATGGATAATTTTGAGGAATAAATACACAGATCTAACTTGAATAATCTTATGAATATTTCGGCTGTATCTAATAACCTTTTTCAAAACCAGCAGGAGCTTTCTGAATGAATATAGGGTGCGAGGAACACAAATCAGAAAAAAAAGAGAAAAAAATACAGACAAATAATAATTTCCCAGCACCACACACTATTCATCTTATAACCTATTATTCTGCCCAATAATTATTTTTTATATTTTGTTAGTTAAGGAGCTAGGGGAGCAATTGTCTTTTTGTTTCATCTTTGTTTCCACTTGGCGATTACTTAGTCTGTGTTTTGATTATTCTTTTGGCCTGGCTCACTTCTATCACCGGTGTTTTGTATCCATTATATGTCGATTTGTTATTGTGTCTGTTCATTATTATGTTTATCTATAATAACACCACCCTGAAATCACATTCCATTGTCCGCTTCCCTGTTCCCTTCACTCTATTCGGTATGGCCCAACCCTACACTGTGTTTTGACAATAGATATCCTGTTTTATTCATCAAGTGCATATTCTAGACGAGGTAGCCAATGGAAAAGGTTTGAGGAAGTGAATTCTCCGGTGGACTGAATACCGAACAGCTAATTGAACTCTTTTATGTTCAGGCACAATCCCAGTCGCCAAATATTGCCGCAGTATACTTCAATAAAATTGCTACAAAGACTAGCTGTTTTCTTTGGCGCCTATTAGAAGTCGGCAAAAACAAGAATAAATGCATTAAACAAAAACACAGGGTTTCCTTGTGAATGCCAAGCTGCAGCCGGGACATGCCAGACACAAAACAAGAAACACACATCAAATAGCACTGAACAGAGTGAGGGATGGTAGCCAAACACAAGCCATCTCTTTGAAAACACATTTTTCGCTCATCTTCCTCTTCTTTTGCCTCTGAACATCACAACCCCCTAACAGGAACATTATTACATACTCGATTGTCTCGCGCACATTTACTGCAATTTTTCCATCCCCCATTTACTTTGTGGAAGAGACAACAGGGACGTGATTTTCGCCGAGCCACAGAATGCTGTCAGAACACGGGACTTTCACGCCCCTGGGTGCGTCAAACAAACACGCAGACACGTCTTTAGAGGCAGCCAATTTCCCCACCCATTACAAAGCCATAATCTCTCTGTTAGTGCCCATGTACTGTGGGTAACTACAGGAACTGCTGACTGGATCTTTAAACTTCAAAGGCTCTGTATCTCTCATATGGAGGATAACACTGCTTCTATAGTATTTTACACCCTTGCACTTCACAATGCATTGCACATATAATTATATTTAAGATTAAAATTAATAGACTTTATTGATTCCAGGGCGAATTCTGGTGCATACAGCAGTGATACCATAGTGCATAGGCAAACATTCGTATAGTGCAAAGCAGACAACGTGCAAAGATAGTCTATGTTAATTCATTTGCACTATGTGCAAGCAAAGACAAATATACGAAGTTTACAGAAATAGAATATCCTGAAAACAGAAAGCCTCTCCTGGAGCCGACACCTTATCGTGGTGGAGGGGTTTGCGTGTTCCAGTGATCCCAGGAGCTACAGTATGTTGCCCGGGGCTTTATGCCCCTGGTAGGGTCACCCAAGGCAAACAGGTCCTGGGTGAGGAACCAGACGAAGTACAGCTCACAAGACCCCTAATGACGGACAGCATTTTGAATCCACGGTATCACTTGCCCGAACGCGGGTCACCAGAGTCCCCCCCTGGAGCCAGGCCTGGGGGTGGGACTCGATGGTGAGCGCCTGGTGGCCAGGCCTACACCCATGGGGCCTGGTCGGGCACAGCCCAAACAAGGCACGTGGGTCCCCCCTCCAATGAGCTCACCACCTATAGGAGAGGCCATAGGGGTCGGGTGCAATGTGAATTGGGCAGCAGCCAAAGGCGGGGACCTTGGCGGTCCGATCCTGGGCTACAGAAGCTAGCTCTAGGGACATGGAATGTCACCTCTCTGATGGGGAAGGAGCCTGAGCTGGTGCGCGAGGTTGTAAAGTTCCGGCTAGATATAGTCGGACTCACCTCGACGTATGGCTTGGGCTCTGGAACCAGTCTCCTTGAGGGGGGTTGGACCCTTTTCCACTCTGGAGGCGCCGAGCAGGGGTGGGCCTACTTATTGCCCCCTGGCTGGGCGCCTGTACATTGGGGTTTACCGCAGTGGACGAGAAGGTAGCCCCCCTTCGCCTTCGGGTGGGGGGACGGGTCCTGACTGTTGTTTGTGCTTATGCACCAAACAGCAGTTCAGAATACTCACCCTTTTTGGAGTCCTTGGAAGGGGTGTTGGAGAGCGCTCCTCCTGGGGACTCTCTTCTTCTGCTGGGGGACTTCAATGCTCACGTGGGCAGTGACAGTGAGACCTGGAGGGGCGTGATTGGGAGGAACGGCCCCCCCGATCTTAACCTGAGTGGTGTTTTGTTATTGGACTTCTGTGCTCATCACAGATTGTCCATGATGAACACCATGTTCAGGCATAAGGGTGTCCATATGTGCACTTGGCACCAGGACACCCTAGACCGCAGTTCGATGATCGACTTTGTAGTCGTGTCGTCGGACTTGCAGCCGCATGTCTTGGACACTCGGGTGAAGAAAGGGGTGGAGCTGTCAACTGATCACTACCTGGTGGTGGGTTGGCTCCGCGGGTGGGGGATGGTGCGGGAAAGGCGGGAAAGTGGTGTAACATCAACACTGTTTATGGTGGGGATGGTGCACTGCTGACCTCAACTCAAGACGTTTTGGGTCGGTGCTTCGAAGACCTCCTCAATCCCACCGACACGCCTTCCGATATGGAAGCAGAGTGTGGGGACTTGGGGGTGGACTCACCTATCTCTGGGGCGGAGGTCACTGAGGTGGTCAAAAAGCTCCTTGGTGGCCGCGCCCCAGGGGTCGATGAGATCCGCCTGGAGTTCCACAAGGCTCTGGATGTTGCGGGGCTGTCCTGGCTGACACGCATCTGCGGCATGACGTGGACATCGGGGGCAGTGCCTCTGGACTGGCAGACCGGGGTGGTGGTCCCCCTCTTTAAGAAAGGGGACCGGAGGGTGTGCTCCAACTACAGGGGGATCACACTCCTCAGCCTCCCTGGTAAGGTCTATTCGGGGGTCCTGGAGAGGAGGGTCCACCGGATTGTCGAACCTCGGATTCAGGAGGAGCAGTGTGGTTTTCGCCCTGGCCGTGGAACAGTGGACCAGCTCTATACTCTCCGCAGGGTTCTGGAGGGTTCATGGGAGTTTGCCCAACCAGTCTACATGTGTTTTGTGGACTTGGAAAAGGCATTCGACCGTGTCCCTCGGGGAGTCCTGTGGGGGGTGCTCCGGGAGTAGGGGTGCCGGGCTTCCTTCCCTGGTCCGCATGGGCGGCAAAAAGTCGGACTCGTTTCCGGTGAGGGTTGGACTCCGTCAGGGCTGCCCTTTGTCACCGATTCTGTTCATAGGCTCGGGCATCTAATTAGGATGCCTCCTGGATGCCTCCCTGGTGAGGTGTTCTGGGCATGTCCCACTGGGTGGAGGCCCCGGGGAAGACCCAGGACACGCTGGAGGGACTATGTCTCTCTGCTGGTCTGGGAACGCCTCGGGATCCCCCCAGAGGAGCTGGATGAAGTTGCTGGGGAGAGGGAAGTCCGGCACTCGCTGCTGAGACTGCTGCCCCCGCGACCCGACCTCGGATTAAGCGGGGGATGATGAATGGATGGATGAAAACAGAATGTTGTGGTGTTATAAATAAATAAATATTTACAGATAATAATACTAAGTTAGCGAGGTAGTATACCCTCACATATACCCACTTTCAAGAACGATCTGCAGCTGTTGCCCTCTTAGGACTGCTGCATGTACTGTACTGTTTGTTTGCACTGTATGTTTCTCTGAATTTGTTTTTATTTATGAACAACAACAATAACTATAATAATAATACTAATAAAGATGATGATGACTGGTATTACATATGCCTGTCTGTGATAGGCCCCCAAGTGCAAATTTTCCAGGTGATTTTTCATTTAATTAATAAAGCTTCCTCTTTCTTACACACAAAATGTAATATCTAACACATTGTTCTGCATATATATAAAATCTGAGCCGTGAACCGCTGCCTTTTTCGCGGTTTCCTGTTTATTCATTTTTCGGTTTATCTTCTTAGATGTTCCTGCTACTCACTCCATCCTGTCGAAATGAGGTCTGCGATCAGAAAGTTAAATCTGAGTGCCGGTGTGCTCGTCTGCGGTTAGATATGGTGAGGACCTGTTCGATTTCACGGTTTCCAAATTGGTCAGCTGGTTGGAGTGACATCTTCAGTTAAACATGCACACAAATGCACACGCATTTATATAAATGCAACAGTTTTATTACCTTGTAAATCGTCTGTGTTTTTACGTTTATAATGAATTGTGCATTGTTGCCGTGCGATTTACTGCGTGAGTGTCACGCCACATGCGTGAGAGCTGGCAACCCTGTGAGTGTCTGTATTTAGGTTATGGCGAGGAATTGCTCGATTAATTTCAGAGACCCATAAAACTGGAGTGGGGGCTCCCGGTAGACTGACTGGTTGAAACCGGTCTGAGCCGCACGCCTGACAGCAGGACCGGCGGCGGACGTAACGCCGGCTTTAGAGCCCTGACATACCCTCACTGAGAACACCGGCTGCCGAAGATGCACTTTAGGCGGAGGGTTTGGGAGACGCGCATTAATTACATCACTCACTACAGCCTCGGCGGTCATTAACCCTCCGTTATGGCTTCCATGTGGAGTTTTCGCTTCTGCGCTCCAGTCTTCTTGATTGCAAACCTTTTAGCTTCGTATAGGACATTTTCTTTTATCTACAAAGGCGGATCTGATAAAAGCGCCGAGAAAGGTTTGCATCCCTGATTTCTATTAAATCTAAATAACCTTTGAAGGTCCCTGCCGCAAATTTGCATGTCTGAATATCTCCAGAAGCAATTTATATACTTTGTGTAGATATGAAAGGACGTTTTGAAATCAGATAGACTTATCCCCCCCCCCCAACACATTTGTAGGCATGATGCCGAAGGACGCAGAGCTGACCCGACTCCCCTACGGTCGTCACATGTTCATCTGTACGCGCTTTATAGTATTATTGTGTTGTGTATAATAAATACAAACCTCATTAAACTATCCGTTTATAATAAAGATGTTTAAGTCAAGTATCAGACCTACCCTAAATGGTATGGTACATGCAAAATATAGGAAATATGGATTAATTCCTCGTACCAAAACACTTGCTCAGCCCAATAAAAGAGAAGCAAGATTGGATAAGAGAAGAAACACATTCCAATAACATCATTTTTGTAATTTATGACTAATTAATTTTATGCAACTTTATGTTTACTCACAAACATGAATAGCGGCTTCATAAAATAAAACGTATTGGAGCAATTTTTATTGTACTTATACAACCAATAATTTCTAATATCCCGCTCCCTTAGAGCTCACGCCTGCGCCGCAAGAGTGCAGACGTCTAAACCACGCGTTTGAGTCCAAAAATTGGCTTTTTCAGTGGGGCCCCAGAGAAGAAAATGATAAAAATAAACAAGTATGCCCCCGTAAATAAATGAAAAAAAAAATTATTTTCATTCTTATTTGCTCACTTCAAAGATTCCCAAATAGCACCAGTATGAAAATTCACACACCAAAGATGCGAACAGGATCGGAAATCAGGAATGGCGGCAGGTTCCACTTACACTTTACAGGTCGGGGGAAATGTTTACTGCAGTGTCATAAGTGCAAAGCTGAACAGGCAACATCGGACGATTGCGGATGCAGAAGAATCCCCGTAAGAGACCGATTTCTAATTTCATGCCTACAGCTCAGGGACATTAGACCTGAAGCAAAAGATAAATGTTTGAAACTGATGTTGAGGTTGCCGTAGAAACCGAAGAGCCACGTGCATAACCCTCACCGGAAGTGCTTCCCAAAGGACAGACGTGGGGGTAAATCAGCTTTGCTGCAGACTTGAATATACCTAGTCAGCACCTGGGAATCAATTGCTGCAAGGGTCGTTTATTGCATTGCCAGAAGGAAACTCTCTTCCCCGCAGCGGCGTCGTGGACATGCTCTGGCAATACAGAGTACAAGCTCAAAGGAATGCAATAACACACACATTACACACAGCACTCAAATCGATGGCGTGCCACGCACACAATTCGCTATTGTTTATTAGGTCTAAGCTGCGAACTATTTCGGCAAAGGGCATGTGTACTTTTAAACAAGCAAATCAGTTTTTGATGTTTTCTCAGATTAATATAACCATATTATTCTGGACTGATAAACAGGATTATTGGTTTTTAATGGTTTTTTTTAAATAAACATTTAAAAAAAACGTTATTATAAAAATACATAGGACTACAATTAGTCGTGACTATTCAATGATACACGTTGATAATATGTGTTAATATTTAATGGCTAGGACATTACAGTTAGTCAGCTGCAGCGATTCCAGCCAATATTTCGTCATGCCCCCTTTTTGGACAGTCCAAGGCATCTGATAGCTCAGAAACCCAAGAAATAAAACACGAAGGACATATTTTTATGAGCAAAGATAATTGGGACATTAAATCTGAAATTGTGCTTCTCAAAAGGAGAAGCTATTACTACCTTCGTTGATGGTCTGTTTGGGGTATGCAAATTTATTTTTCTGGCGGCAAAAAAAACAGCCTTTCCCCAACGTCCGATGAACTCGCAGACTTATAAAAATGTTTATAAAAAAATATGAGAATCAGATGGTTTATAGCTGTGACAATTTCTGTGTGAAGCAGAGAAACTCACAGCGAAGGGGAAGACAAAGTGTAAGAATAGGACAAACTGGACACAAACATTTGGAAGAAGATATGTGCAAATTTACATATATAATTTACAGAGTGACACATTAATCAACAACTTCCCTTGATCCCAAAATTATCAAATGCCAGTTACCAGGTAAAAAAATAGAAATTCTTAGATCTAAACTTTATTATATCAGTCTTAAAGGGTTCAATCATAATCTGTAATACCCGTTATACCTGTAAAAAACAATAGTAAATGTATACCAGTACAGCAGGAGAATGAATGTTATACTGGTCCATACTGCACTGAAAAACAAACAGGCAGCATTTCGCATCACGCACGAGCTCTACTCCTTGGGATTTAGTTACACTGTCCCTTTAAAATCCAATTTTCTAAATGTCCAGTGAGACAAACAGCGGCAATATAAACCAACATTCTGGTTTCCTAGGTGACCTATGAATCGCTTACCCACCGCCAAACCCTGCCCGTACCTTTCTAGAAAGTGTCCCAAAAATTAATAGCAAAAGAAGAGGTGAATGGGCAAGGAAACGGTGCTGAATTTCTGCACGCACTTCATACACAGAGGAGTAACAGTGTTACCGTCAGAGCCCATAGAATGTGGAGGTTTTACAGATTGTGGGCGTTTAAAATGCAAAAATATAATTTTTGATTATTTACTGT
This sequence comes from Brienomyrus brachyistius, assembly GCF_023856365.1. Classification (NCBI taxonomy): domain Eukaryota; kingdom Metazoa; phylum Chordata; class Actinopteri; order Osteoglossiformes; family Mormyridae; genus Brienomyrus; species Brienomyrus brachyistius. The sequence continues at coordinate 2,641,604 of NW_026042322.1, read as the reverse complement.
CAACAATATGAAGAAATATGAAAATTATAATCATCCTGTGTTGCTGCCATTAGGTAAAATCTAATTCTAATATTATATACACCTCCCACGGATAAACTTGATTTAGGTTGTGTACAGAATATAAATTCAGAACTGAATTAAGTGCTTGTATTCGCGTAACAGCTTAATTAGACAACTGAGTGGTAAAAAGCATACTGGGAAATGTAGTTATGGTACATTACGGGCAATATCAAAGATATGGAACAGTTTATTATATTTCAGTAATTGTAAACTTCAAATTGTGCCGTTCTTGTTCGGTGACTTTTCACATTAAGACTATCCAATGGCTCCCCCTAGTGGTAGAAACAACCGCAGGTGGACTCATACTTTGGAAAACGCAGTCAGCAGGGCGCCGGCAAGAACAATACAGAAAGCCAGGGCCAGAATTAAACAGTTTCGTAATCCCTGTGGGGTAGAATTATGAGAGAAAAATTAGAACAGTGTTTCTCAACCTGGTCCTCAATTAACCCACAAATGGTCCACATTTTTGCTCCCTCCCAGCACCCTACTGGGGAATAACAAAACGAAAGCTTTAGGTAAACGGCAGCAAAAACATGGACCGTCTGCAGGGTCCGCGAGGACCGGACTAGGAAACCCCGAATTAGGGTAAAACAGGCTCACTTCCTTAAAATGATATTTTGTGCAGAATTCTCCTTTGTGTTACGAAAACCCAAACTTTATCAGTCTTCCTAATGACCCGTTAGAAATTTCACCTCAGCTTCATTTATGGATAATTGGCTGCGCTATAGCAGTCGTCTTCGTGATAATTCAGCGAGAGAATTCTGCATTTCTGCTATGAAAGTGCTAATCAGGCCCCACGCACACCGGCTGCTGGGAAACGGTTTGCGCTAATTGAGGGCTTTCGCGACATTAGCGATCGGCTAGTATCGCGGTTCACTGAGATGTCCAAAATGGTTTTGTAGAACTGTGTCTGTTGTTACATCGGTAATAACTGGACTCTCTTAAAGAAAATTTTTTTAAGAATAAGTTTACATCATGACCATTTATGATACTATTACTAATAATAATTTTTGATATCCCTATAAAAACACTGCATGTACTCGCAGCCAACATGGATGAGGGTTACTCTAGCAGAAACATGATATAAATGTCGTTACAGGTACTTACTTTCACCTCTTTAAAAACGAGAACTCCCCAAACGGCAGCTATAAACCCAGGTCCCTGTGGAGACAGACAGCATCGCTGTTAATAACGCGAAAGTCTGTGATAACGACAATCTGTGTCGTTCATCAATCCTGTTAAACTTCGTTTTTGATGGGTTTTAAACTGTCACATTACAGACAGGGAAAAGTTACGCAAGACTTATTGAAATCGGGACGGCGCGAACCGCGGACACTCGACTCGCACCATGGCACACAGGTCCAGAGGGGATTAAAATGGTCCAAATGGGAATTAAAAGAATGCCTGCATCCTGGATGGCAGAAACGTTGTGGGTCACACTGGCTCGGAGTTTGCGTCATATCAGTGCATATAAAAGCGCAGTATCCTGAATTTTGTTCCGATTAAAAAAAAAATGCTAAATTTCCGTAAACCTCGTTTCCTCAGGCCAGTGTCCCCTTGCGTTACACCCCCATCCCTACAAACCACAATTTTATTACGAAATGTAATTCATTGGCTTGCGTGCTTCTTCATATGGTACGTTTTGCTACAACACAATGTAGCTTTACAGACTGTTATGACAGAAATCTTGGAAGTCACTCTGGGTAATAGCAACATATATATATTTTAAAAAAAAAACTAATAAAACAAATTATTTATTAACAGTAGAAAAAAACATTTCCAGCAAACAGAAAATATTCAATTATTTGGATCGGTGCTTAGAGTACAGCGCTTCTCCATTTCACGCTTTGGCAAAACTGTAATAAAATAAAAATTATAGCAGCCATACTGCATTAGTGAATGTGCATTGTAGTTAGTTTACTCTAAACATATATAGAGTTCCTAAAAGAAAAAGTCATCAACAAGCCAGCTAAACACTGGCGGAAGAGCGTCCACTCACTTCAGGTACATGTCACAGCAGTTGCTGTATAACTATCCTGTTACTCGCTAAATCCAGGATTTTGCTTCAACCAGCCAGCTGAGACACTGACTCTTTATGCACAACTGGTTGGCTGAAACAAAATCTTGGCCTGGATTTTTACTTTCTGGACTGGACTATCCCATAAAGCTCAGAAGAGCTGACCATTTGGGAGGGCAGCTAAAGAAGTTTGTGTAACAAAAGGAAGAGCGTGTTGCATATTTCGCAATTTACTTAAATTATTTTTTTTAGCACTGGTGCTAAACCTTATGAAAGTCATGAATTGCTTAAAAATCTCAGTGCTGTGGGAGGAAAAACGAGGCTTTGAGATACCTAGTACCTAACGTTACCATTCACTGTCAGTCACTGTAGGGTTTAACCCAATGTTAACCAATGGGCAGTCGGTTATACCAGTCTGGAATTGACCGCATGCGATATCACACTTGCGCTCCTATTTCAAATCCAGCATGTTAGTGCCATTAGTGGGAATGGCGCCCCCTAGAGCTACTTACGGCGGTGATGATGGGAAAGCTGACCACAGCACTGAGGTAGTCATTGGCCAGGAACCAGCAGCACGTGGCCACACCCCACATTAAGCCAGAGGCGAACCCTGAGGTGACAGAAATGCTTGCAGCTCAGATGCGGCCATTGCAGCACATGCAGTGTCAGGAAAACAAAGTGACAATTTGTACCTTTGCTTGTCACTGGGACTGTACCCTTAAGGGGCTGCCGATAGTACCCTTAGCAGTAGGTGCCTGTACCTTTTAAGGTACAGAAATGAACGTTTTTCTACCAAGTGGAAGTACCATTAATGTCGTTTGTACCTTGGAGATCTTCCTCAGAGTCCATTTCCGTACCTTAAAATGTACAATTACCAACAGCTAAGGGTACAATTGGCAGACCCTTGAGGGTACAGCCCCGGTGTCAAGCAAAAACACAAGCTGTATTCTATTTTTCTGACAATCTGTGATAATACACACCGATGTCTGTTTTCCCCCGTTATTAAAATGCTATTGAGCTGGACCCACAGAATCTAATCACTATCTTTATTTAATGGACAAATGGCAACTAAACCTGAAATCTACTGACATGTGGTTAGTGGAGCAGACTTTAAGTAACAGTATCAGTATCAGTAGCAGTATCACCGAAATGAAGGAAGTGGTGGGACTATGTAGGCCACATACACATTGTTAAGGAACAATGCATGCTGGGAACAGCAACGCGACTCTTGTAGAGTCTCCCCATAAACGTGACGACTGAGGCAGGCTTCTGCGTTAACAGTCACTTACCTGGCAGTATGGCTTTAGAGTAAACTTGAGGTTTATTCTTCATAATAGCGCAGTAAACGAGGAGATATACCGTGCTCGTGAGAAATATGCCACTGAACTGTGCGAAGACATAGTCGAGGTCTGCAAAACAGGTGAAACGAAGATTCAGGCCAAACAGAAGCTCGTTAATAAAGGGACTCTAACAAATGGTTTGCGATTGTTCATTTGGCAACGGCTAATTACGCTAAAGCCACAAGACGCAGTCTTACCGAACTGACTGGCCCCGGCGAATCCGCCGTCCTTCCGCGCGCCGTGGTTTTTTATGTAAAGCACTGGCACGAACGAGGAGCCGTACAGCAGCCCGGCAACGGCGGCAAGTCCTGAGCCGCTAGGCGGGAACAGAACACGTACGGCAGGTCGCACAGCACATTAAACACATAAGCACCTTCAAGCACCACCACTCTGGTTAACGGAGGACCTCAGTGAAAGCACTCACAGATTCTTTTTTTTTTTAAAAAAAACGTTCCAAATTTTCCTACCTGTTGAATATTTCCCTTACCCATTTAAGTCATAATTTTAATTAATTTTAACTCATTCGTTCATTTTCTTAATTTATATTTCCACAAACTGTGCTTTCTTGACAAATGATCTCTCTGCTCTTGTCCAGATCCCTGCTTTTCTTTTGTACATGAAAGTCACCAGACAGAATTTCATTGTGAGTTTTTTTTTTTTTTTTTTACAGTTACAATAAAGGTGTCTCATGTCTTATGACAGGTGTTCACTGAAGAACGAAGACTGTCTCCCCAGGGTCTGAAGGAAAGACTTACAAAAGTATCCACTGGGATCTACATGCTAAAGTCTGAATGTTTTATTTGAGTTGTCAAAGATGCAACTTCACACGCAGCTTTAGTAAGAACAAGACATACTTTTGTATGATTACTTATAAAAAAAAATCAGGACGAGACCATTTTAAGATGATTTCATTTAGAAATCAGGTTGAATTTTGATGAGGTTAACACGGATTAGCTGTACGCTGATTAAATTAACCCTGCTTTCAGGAACGGCCATTTTGTCTTTCACACAATGGATTAATGGGCAAATGGATACATACAGGATTCGCTTCATCTTCGGAGAAAGACGGTCTACCCATGACTCATCTGTGGCTCCCAGACCATCAGAATTGCTTCTCTGCGAATGTGGAATGGGATATGATGTCAAATCACAGATGAATACACTGAAATTTAACACTTTCACAGAAGCCCGTTGCAATTGTCAGAAGAATTCCAGACAGAGTTTGTGGTGCAGCAATAATGACGTAATTTAGTACAAATTTTCTATGCAAATGAGAAAAAAAAACAAATTGAAATATGTATTTCTCATTAAGTCTACATCAATTACAGAAACATTCATGGAACATCAAGGGGATTTTTTTTTTTTACAGAATATCAATCGTAAAAATAAGCTAGTTGCGGGTAATTCAATGGAGAACTCAAAATGTTCAACAGTACTACCAGCTGTTTGTTGCTGACCTAGCTAAGCAAATTCAACGTCTGACATTAGGCTATTCTTCCGTCAAGGATGAAATTTCCAAATCCAGCTTTAGCAACAGAAAAAGTGTCCATCACAAACATCTTTCGCATTTCCAAATAGGGACACAATAAAGACACGACATAGAATCACACTTATGTTTAAAGAACTTGCAGAATGACATATGGGAAAATAATAATTAAAAAAGTTAAGTTTAGAGTAGCGCAGCATGAGGTATCGTTTCAGGGCTTCGCTATTGTGTGCATGCGCGATTATCGCATCGCATTATGTCTGTTGACAGGTCTCGTTTTCGTTTTATATCGTAATGTTACTGGCAGAAAATTCACATATAGTGATGTGATATCATGCAGCCCGAGTTTACGGGAATCAATAAATAGCGACGTGTCACTGCAGACGGTCGCCACACTTACACTGTTAATCAACAACGGCGTTTCCTCTGAGGCCGACGATGCTCCACCTTCACTTTTGACAAAGAAGAATATTATTGCACTAAAAAAGAAAGACAAAACAGACGCAGGATTTATTTAGTCGTGCATCCAGCGGTGGAGATGTGATGTAACATTTAAGAATAATACAGGCATGTCATGTAATGTTATGGTGACGAAAAATGAAAAGGTTCGACAAACTGATGCAGTGAGAGTTGTTAGAGACACCTTGTTCGCTCAATGTCCTTAAAATTGAGGGTTATTACCTCAAAACATAAATCTAAGTCAACAGCTAGGATCTCCATATGTCTTAGCAAACCTGCTAAAATTCAGTTAGCATCGACGCCTACCGATCCTTAATACCTGAGTAAACATAAACCTGCGCCACAATAGTTTAGTACTGGTTTAGCCACTTCCTCTGGATCAATTCCAAACCAGCCAAACCTGGGGAGGAAGGAAAACGTTTAAAATAATCATTTTATAACTATTTAATCTATCATAGAAATGCGATAATAAAAAAATCTCACAAAGCTATAGCATACCTAGAACTTGCCCAACCCATGAGCAAATTAAACGACCCCCAAATCAAGATGCCCAGTCCGAGGCCGATAGTTTTCAGTATTGGTACCACAGTGATGTTTCCTGTAACAGCAAAGCATATATACAGACACAGACACACTGAATTATGTGAGGCCAAACCACGTTCTTAAAATACCACTTGTAGGCAGAGGTGGAAATTTTAGGTCCAGAAAGTACAAATCCAGACCACGATTTAGCTTCAACCAATCAGTTGAGCATAAAGAGTCACAGTCACTAAGTACTGAACTGGTTGGTTGAAACAAAATCCTGGTCTGGATTTATACCTTGTGGACCCGAAATTTTCACCTCTGCTTGTAGGCACAGAAACCTAGCTTACCGGTCGCCCAGATGGCACCTCCCAACATTGCCAGGGGCCAGAACTTGGGGCAATTGAGAATCAAGTTCACGATCAGGGACACGGTCCATATGGCCGCGCAAAGAACCCACTGGAAAAACATGCCTGGCCAACAGATATTAAAAATCGTCAACGATATTGATCCATTTAGATAAGGATATGTTGACAAATCCGACCACGGTGGTTGTTATACTCTGTAAATCTATACAGCTATAGTTGTACCAACTTGTTGAAGAACGACGGCACTAGAAACGCATCAACATCCCAGATGATCCTTACCATCTCCAGTGTGGATCTTCTTCACAGGAACAAAATTGCTCCCGTAAAAAGTGACAGAGATCGCGCATGCGATGAATCCGTAGGTCAGGCTGGTAGTGTTTGTCGAATTGCCCATAAGCAGGTATCGGACGGACTCGTACCCAGTATTGGCATGGTCTCCGGCGCGCACTTCTGCAAGACAAAACGCCGGTGAACGTCACGATTTCAGCGCAAACGCTGCCAAGTGGGAAGCAGATGCAACAATGTAGAGAATTTACCTAAAGTATCCTCGGGATCAGTGTTACTGTGACAGCACAGTAAGCCGAATAAAGTCGCTAAAATCAGAACCACGCTTTGGATACTTCTGATCGACATACCCGTCGGTCTTTAACGGTATACAAATGAATTAAAACCCCAACGTAAACATTAAAAGTGCGTATATACCGGTAGTAACACCCCCTTTAAACAAAGCACAGCGGTGGATCGCGGATTTCCTCATGCTGAACCAGCTGACTGGTGTCATATGACTGCAATTCCCTGACTTAAAATCGCACGTTTGTTTTTTAGAAGCCGTGACTGTCCTTATATTCCAAAACACAGAATAGACTGGTTAACGTGTGTTTTACAATTAGGTTTTTTAAATTGCAACTTCGAATACACTTTGATGTCTATGTATTTTAAAAGATTTTTAATGGCATGTCGGCAATGCACAACACGGAAGTGTGCACTTCGCTGTTTTCTCTTCACACGCAAGGTGTTACGAGTGGGGTTAATAATTCACTGAAATGAGATTAAAATGCCCCCGTCCCCAGCACAGCACGTACTGTCAACAGTGTCTGTTAAACCCACCCTCCTTTGTTTTTTTTTTTTTTACCTAATTCCTCCGCCAGGTGTCACACTCTTCATCTTAATTTTGCCTCAATTGCATACTTACAGCCTTAAGTGCTTGATTCTTCTTGATTATGAATAATTCATTCTTCTTGAGGTATTTATTCTGTCGCATCCGAATGATTGGCAGCATGGAGAAGCAGGCTTAAACTCATAACTCTTAATTATATAATCTTTGTCGCTATTCTGATCACGGAAACAAAAAAACTGATAAAGATTGTACAAATATGCATAATAACATAAGTTCTTCTCTAAGTCTGCCTTTAAAACGATGGTTTGTGAATGTTGCTTCACACCCACATGGTTGTGGGTTCGAATTCCGCCCCTTGTTTTCCTTGTGTCACGTGGACATGCAGTTAGGATAACTAATGTCTCTAAAATGCCCATCCCAGCCCTGCTGGTTTTCCAGCCTTCCTTTACCTGTGAGGCAGGTGTGAAGCCTCTGGCCAATCAGAATTAGTAATTATTACACCAACTACCTGGAAGAACTGAAAACAAGGCATGGATTTGGAATCGAGGGCCAGATTTGAATAGATTGCATAGACTGAATAGATCATGATTGTTTGTGTGCTTTACAATGAACTGGCTGCCTGTCCAGGCTGTACCTTAGTCTCGTCTTCGCTATTGCCTGCATAGGTGGAAATTTCAGGTCCAGAAAGTATAAATCCAGACCATGATTTTGTTTCAACCAACCAGCTGTGTATTCTGTGACTGTGACTCTTCATGCTCAATTGGTTGGTCGAAACAAAACCCTGGTCTGGATTTTTACTTTCTGGTCCTGAAATTTCCACCTCTGATTGCCTGATGCCTGCTGGGGAGTCACTATTCCCAATTGCCTCTGGGTATTTTAACTTCTAGGGGGACCCGGAGAAAATGCAAACACCACACCTACACATTGAGGCGGGGGTGGGACTAGTAACAGCCACCCTCAAATTCGTGGCTATACGGTACAAATAACCTGCTTCCGCGGGCGCTCGTCGTTTACACGCATAGATTAAAAACCTTTCAGCGCTGATTACAGAGTACTAAAAATGTCAAATTGCATGATTATATCTAAAGTGGTTTGTAATACATCCGAGCAATTCTGAATGACGGAAAGCACGTATGCTGATTATCAAAAGGAGAGAAGTCACATTTTTAAAATGCCCACTTGAGGGCAATATTGCTTTATCTTTTAATTTTTTAAATTGTGCGCGGTTACCTAACACATAATGGACTGCGAGTGGGCAGCATCCCCGGATTGCAAACACGAATGCATTTACACCCTCTAAAAGCCAACGTAACGTGGGATCCGCGTAACTCCCTTATGGAAGCCGGTCGTGTATTATAGCTTTTCGGAGATACAGTCGTGAATGAATTGTGATTTTTATTTTTCTTAATTAGGCTGCATTATTTTCTGACATGGTTAAAAGCCTCAATCACAAAAGTAAACAAGTTTATACATGGTATAACAGGAGTCTAATATGAATACCTATTTTTTACCTCGTTTATACCTGCATGGCAAGACATGAGTGATTTCGCACAGAATTTGCACATTCTGATATGGCTGTAAAATGCCTTCATTTGCTGCTATTTTCCTTCTTCTGCTAATAAAGGCAACAACTTCTATTGCCCCGAGTTAAATTTGTGTTGTGTGATTCCGCGCAGGAATAACAAAGGGCTGCAAATGGGGGGGGGGGGGGGGAGCATATCTCATGCTTACAGACAAGCACTTGAAATTAACATATTTCGAAAGTCCAAAGAAATCAGCTTACGCGCCGATTACGGCGAGAACATACGCCTTTTGGTTTAGCGTGACTCAAAGGAATTATAGTGCAGGATAGACTTCGCCAGTTTAAAAGGAAATGAAGAAAAATTATAGAACATAAATTCATCACAATGCTTTTTTGTTTTCCTATCTAAAGAAACAGTTACCCTGAAGCAACCATTACAACAGAAAGTGAAGACAAGTCAGCCGCATTGTGAAGCAATGGGGAGAGGAGGACTGCCAGGCTAAAGCCAGCGCTTATATAACATCACTGCGGTGATTACTGCTGCTCTGATAACGTGGGGAGAGAGTACAGGAAGAAAGCCTGACTCACACTCAGTCTGCTGCTCTTTATCTGAAGGCAACAGAGAAAATGGTTATCTTCTGTTGCCTGAGTATTTCAGCAGAAAAAAAAAACGCTGTGGGATTTCCCAGAATTCCATATGCCAGGTTGGCAGAGGCACAGTGAGCTGTTCACATGAGTGACGCCTCTTGGGTTGGGTGGGGGTGGGATACAGTTGGCATCAAAATCCAGGCATCCAATGACAAGGTCAGTATCAACCACAGTGTGGTTATCTAGCCAGATTCCTCAGTGTGACGGACCCCAGTGAAATGATGTATTATAAGGGCCAGTGGAGTACCCAGTGCAGGAGTACTTCTGGAGACAGGGCCTGTTCTCCCACATCAGCAGAAAGAGTCATACTTCATGCCCCAAGAGTAATTCCAAGTAGGACAGTTTCCCTCCCATTGTACCCAGTTAGATGGTTCTGCTGAATGTCATTTCCCCATGGAGGAGACCTAACTAGGCAATACCACACGCTTATCTACTCGTTTTCTTTTTCATGCGATTCGCAGTTTCAGATTTTGATCCCCCTCACGCTGGACTGTATAAGCAGTAGGAAAATGGATGGATGGATGGATGTATGGATGGATGTATGGATGGATGGATGGATGGAGCAACTTAATCAGATAATTGCAAAATGCTTAATTTGGCTTCATGTATGAATACATAGAAACTGGAAGATGTAGGAGATGTCATTATGTTCAGTGCAGGCCTGTAGGACACATCCATCCATCCATCCATCCATCCAAACATCCATCCTTCCATCATCCATCCATCCATCCATCCATCCATCCATCCATCCATCTATCTTGAAACAGCTCATCCTTGTCACTTGGGTACTGGAGCCTCTTCCACCCCAGACAGTATGCCACTTCTGTAGGATACATCTCGTTATAATTACCACAGTGCTCAACATCGTTTCTTAGAAACAAGCATCTTAATACCATTAGCGTATTCTGTTACCTGCAGTCACTGGGATACACAATAACATACAGTAAGCTTTAATAATCAGCTTTCCATTTTAAAACCCATTACTTTCTTTGTCCTTCTACATATGAAAACCTATTTAAATAATTTGATTACACCATTTAAAACGCGAAAATGTAATAAACTGTCGCTTTGTGAGAATGTGGAGTGATCTTGGCGAAGTGCTTTCTTTGTGCAGCAATTCACAGCTGCTGACAGTCTCCAACAGTCCCTGAGAAAGTGCGAATGGTCGCAAGCGGAAGACCTGCACATTCTTGCCTGTTGTCATGCATAATGCATGCACGCGTCATAAACGGCATGAGTCGCTGGCTTTTTGTGAAGTCAGTTCCACGCCCCCTGTAAAACAATCAAACAAGCACGCACAAACAGACACACACTCTCGTGCCCACTCTCACCCCGTTAGGGATGTCTTTGTGAACTGACAGTGATGGGTGGGCCAGGTGTGCACATCCAGTGAGCCATCTCCCTCCCATGAGAAGATTGGGAACACTCCGCCCTCCTGCCCACCACCAGATCTGAGCCTCTGCACGCACTGCATCCCAATGGGGTACAGGCTAAACAGCCCCCGTCACGTGACCAACCATCCGTATCAGAGACAGGACCCAGTTCACGATCCTGAATGACTGGATGCTGGATAGACAGGTCTTTTATGCCATTATGGCAGTCATTTGGCTTTGATGCGGGGGTGACAGTACTGGAGTGGGGCGCGGGGGTGGGGGGGGAGCTGGTCCATGGAGGGTGCCAGCTGGAACGAGGAGCGCACCATGCAGCATTTCTGTGCCCGCGGACTGATTTTTTAATTTTTTGCCTTTGGGTCTTTCCAAGTTATCAAACCCTCCATACTGTGAGCGAATGGGATAAGACCAAAGCTCTGGCGTGATGAGCACTAATTGGCCGAGAGTGGTGGCATTTTACAGAACTGGCACCAAGGATTGGCCGTAATGTTACTGCATATAAGTGGAGAGTCCCCACAAAGATATAGATGCCAAATCTGTGTGTGTGTGTGTACCTCTCTCTCTCTCTCGATATAAATATATATATATATCAGTCTCAGATTTTTAGTCTATTTTTAAACTATTTTTATATTTTCTATCTATCTATCTATCTATCTATCTATCTATCTATCTATCTATCTATCTATCTATCTATCTATCTATCTATCTATCTATCTATCTATCTATCTCAGAGTCTGGATACCTAAGAGTGCAGCAGAAGTATTAGGGAAGGTTGCTGCATTTATTTTTAAAAGGGTATTTTATTTCTGCTCTCTTTAATGCAACAATTTTAGTACATAACACACTGAAATGTAATTGATCTGAAGCTAAGAGCCGAACGTCCACATAATCACTCCATAAAAAGCGAACAGAAAGTCAAATAAATCAATCAATAAATAAAAGAAGCATATAAAGCAAGACTATGGGTCAAACGGTGGCGCTGTGAAACAAACGAAAGCGAATGTGACCTTACATCCATCACGCCCGGGAAGCAGATGGCTGAGTGTAGCTAGCTCTCCCTTTTGGCTGCTATCTGGTAGCAGTGTAGTTTCACACACGTCAACAAATCCAGATCTGTCTCACACTAAAAAAAAAAACACCACTTTTATCTCTGCAACGTGCTGGACGGGATTTATTTACACTGCCAGCTTTCCTGCTGTGTGACGTACCATTCCGCTGCATCTTTCTGACACACAAGGGCATCATCTTGTAAATACTATGCCAAAGATCCTTTTGAACAAATGTGGCTACATCCGAATAAATCAGTCTCTGGAACCAGCAAGAACAAGCAGGGAATGCTGAGCAGGGACTGCAGATCTGATGCAGATTTATTAATGCGTGATTAGCATTATCTCATATATGAGTTGAGTTCCTCAATATTGGGATTTTAAATATGTGGAAAATAATTGGTGCTCTTCCAGTTTGAAGGGATTCGGGTAACGTTACAAATGAGAAAACTAGCATCGGCATCCAGTTTCACTTGGATGAACATGGTACTGGAACGATCTGGCCCTTAACTCCAGCCTTGGAGACACAACAGATCCGGAAGAGAAAGGGCCTCATCTGGCGAGATGTAGCAAGGAGCCCACCGTTACGAGCAGGGGTGGAGAAGACGCAGGGGAGGGCGGGGCTTAGTGTCCTCAAGCAAATGATTGGATGATGCCGTCACAACCCCAAGCCAACCCCAGAAAGGCATCCGAGGCGGAGGAACAGACGACAGCTCAGAGTTCCAGCCGACAAAAGCAAACAGCATTACAGCAGCAGAACTCCATCCATTTCATATAGCCATAATCTGATTGTTAGCCGTGCAACGACTGACCAATCAGAGCTCGCCGTGCTGCTGTCCCTGACAAAAAACTTATCACACTGTGCGCGAGGGGGTAATGTGCAGTGTGAGGGAGGAGCAGTTAATCGGAAGGGACACTTTAAGGGGGGGGCAGGGACAGCATCCAGATTTATGTCTCTTTGTTGTTGGTAAAAGCACATTAAATGCGCAACAATTCAAATAACATTGTTCACGTTACAGCTTTGGAATATGTTTGGTAACATATGTGTCTTTAAAGGAAAAACAGAATGTTTATCCGTTTTCTTGCTGCTTAACCGGTTGGGGTCGTGTTGGGTGGGGGGAGAGAGAGCGCCAATCCCAGGCACCCCGGGGTGCAATGCAAGGGTATATCTGATCAGCTTTGCTGTGGGACCCGATTTTATCTTATTTATTGGTAATGTATTATGTGATACTTGTTCATGTCTAATGACAAAGCGAAATCTAAACAAGCTAAGCCTTAAATACACAGACTATAGTACATCCATAAGGTAATTTAAGATGAGAGATCAGTTAAGGATTTACTCCTAGTAAGGTATTTAACATAGAGGTGTAAGGGCATTCCAGCTACAAATATTCCTGTGTAGATTCCGGTCTCCACGGTGACGTGCGGGACCTTCCCTTTATTTCAGCAAGCACATTAAATTGTCTCCATAACAACACCGCATGAGTTTATTTTTAGTTGGATGCGATGCTGTTTCTATCCAGGGGACTGGAGAGTGTCTGATTCTCTTAATCTGATTCTGATTGAGTCGTGAGCAACAACTGGAAAGCTGGCACCCAGCTGACCTTAAAGAAAATGTAAAATAATGAGCGAAGTTTTGAAAGTTACGGTTTGTGATACCTATTGCAATATATATATATATATATATATATATATATATATATATATATATATATATATATTGTGAAAGTAAGTGTTGCCATCGTTTAAGCACATGCCTTTTGGAAACCTGCACAAATGTGAGTGAGAATGTGCAGACCAGGCTGGGCATTGAACTCACAACCTACCGAAGCACTGCGTCACCCAGCTGTAGGAATAACGTCCCTGGCCAAAAGCTGTCGGCTTGTGTAAAAGTATTTGCGTAGAAGTTTCAGGACCCGAAGCACATATATTTTTAGGTCTGACCGAAATCGATCCTCTGTCCATCCTCCCCAGGATGTAATAGCTCTGTCTCCGAGGGAAAAAGGGGGCTGTTATCTGAGCATCTCATACTGGCTGCTGGCAGGACCTCAAGCATCCGTCATGCAAGAGCGGCGCCCAAAGCGGAGACTGTAGTGCAGGGGAGGGGGCCCTTATCGCAGACGCTGTCACCGTTTGCCTTTCGCGTCGGCTTTTCCACTCAGGATTCATAAAAACTGCACGATATCCCAGTTCCTCCCACATTTATGCTAGGGTCTCTCACGTTTTCTGCGGTAGCGACTTACGGATCTCACCTGTCCGTCAGCCGGACAGTCTTACTGAAGGTTAGCTATCCTTTTCCAGGGTAGGTCTCTGGTCATCTGATTCAGCAGCTTCCAGCAGCCAATCAGCGAGTCAATTTCCTAAACCGCACAACTCTCTTCCTCTCTGTTATAATGGCACACTTTCATTTAAGCGGCACGGACCGATATAGATGATACGGAAAACTGAGAGAAATGATGCAAGAGGAGAAAAGAGACAGAATGCAGTCAGCCCCCGCTGCGTCTTAAGTATGCATGTCTTCTACTTCCAACCACGATGTGTCATTACTGTAAATAACACGTATAAACATATTCTAAAGTGTTGTTTCACAGCCCCAAAGGTGCTTGTTTAATCCTGTGTTCAACATCCTATTTCTGTTTCTAATGCAAACTCAAATGTAAACTCAAAGTAAAGTGATGGAGGTGTTTATCAGTGGCAGGTTATGACTGTATACTACAAAGACCCCCGAATTTGACCTGCTGCAACACTACACAAAGACCACACCATTATTTTTAATAACCCCTGACAGGAATCAGGCTCTTTGGTTCAAGTCACATGCGTGTCCTTTGAATGTGAAGCTCTGAAACGGGGCCCTAGCCACCTTCGTCACAATCCCACTATGTAGTACGGGTCGTCCTTTTGTGCTCCTGCTCCGTTTTAACTTGGAGCAGTGAGCGCTTAGCGAAAGATGTTAATTAGGATACTTTTGGAGCGATCCGAGGGGAGTGGCCCGCAAGGAGGTGACCTACGACTCAATGGCAAGAAGGACGAACTGCCTTCGATTGGATGTGCCTTCGAGCTGTGGGCGTCGACGCCGATCTGCCATCTCATTGGAGGAGCCAGTGAGGTCTGACCGGGGAGAGCGGGGAAGGGGAGGGCTATGCTTGATTAGGTTTGATGGCTCCATGGTGGTACTGCTGGCCTGTCCCATTTTATTAACCTGAATGAACATGTAACTAGCCTCAACGGGACTGCCCCTTGGAAAGAGGTGAACTGAAGAGCGGGGGGAGAACAGGCTCTGGTAGAGGGAGGCCGATTCGAGTGGGGGGTGGAGCCGGCAGTGGGTGAATTTCTAGCAGATGGGCAGCTTCTGTGGGAGACGCATTTCACTCCATCTTAAATGTCAGGGTTAGGGTTAGAAGGCAAAAGGACACAGAATCGGAATTTAAGACCAGGAACTTTCATCACATGGAATATGAAACCGGTGACCGTGACTTCCAGGATGACGGTTGCTTTAATCCCTGATTTAATTTTCATTTTAACTCTTTGTTAAAATACGCCCGGACTCCCAGCTGGGAGATCCGGCTCATAAATGTTTTTTTTTTTTTTTTTTTATCTGTAAATTCCAAAGTCGATTCCAGTGAAATGCTGTGGTTTTATTATGCACAACAAACTGTCCAAAATTCCGCTAAATACTGGTAAATTAACCTTGCACTGTATAAGGTATAAATTTAGGGCCACCCTTCTTCACGACAAAAGCTTATTTTAAGACAGTGTTTCCCAACCCGGTCCTAGGGGACCCCCAAGACAGTTCATGTTTTTGCTCCCTCCCAGCTCCCTGCCAGACAGTGCACATTTTTGCTCCAAAAACACAGGCTGTCTGGAGGTCCCCAGTGGCCATTTTTTAAGAGATGCATTCAATCATCCCACACAGCAGTGCACTTTACATGCAATAATCTTATAATAATTTTGAGAGGACAGTGCAATGCATAAACACAACATTTAAAGGTACTGCTATTTGTTAGCATTCCTCAATTTGGGAACTGCATGACTTTATTTGAATGGATATTTATTTTTACCTTCCTGCTTGCTTGATTTTCATAGCACAGACTTACATCTTCACACCATTTCTTGTCATTTTCTCTTCCATTTCCCAGATCAGTTCATTTGCCCTTTCGTAGCCGGTGTCCTGTTTTAGCGATAGTGAGCGTAGGGATCTTTATCTGCCCTCAATTCCTCCTGCGAAAGCCTCCGTTTGCACTCAACCTTTCCTCCCAGTGCAGCCAGTACCCTGTTGCTACCCCGTCCCTCTGCTCCTGCTAACACGTCTCCATGGCTTTTCTCCATTACTGGAAATGTACCACATAACGTACTTTGAACTTCCTTACTGGGAGACAGAGCTTAGAATGCGTCTGAAAGGCTACCATCTGCTGAGTATGGGAGGCTGCAGTAATACCACGCTCACATTCATGTATACATGTACGATCTAAACAGCTATTCCTGGTAATGCTCTGTTTCATACAGGTAATGGAGATTTCATTCCGCGCCGGGTCTCCACCAATGTGACGTGCCCCCCCTGTGCCGGCCTGCATTGGCCATCTGGCATTCCGGGCATTTTCCCGGTGACACCATTGGGTTTGTGGGCGACAAAATTCATCATCCCCCCCCCCCACAGTCATATCGTTGGTATGTATGACTGGGGAATTTTAATCCCAGTCCAGCCTCAGCCCAATGCAAGAACATATATAGCAAAATCACATGTTTGAACGCCCCCCCCCCCCCCCCCGCACATCTTTGCTACTGATCAGGCATGCAGCCAGTCAGTAAAATTACGAGCTTGTACCCCCTTCAAAATTCGCTTCCGCCCCCCGCTGCCCCCCCCACCCCCTCCGTTGGCAAATCCTAACAACCCCCCCCCCCCCCCCAGATTGGTGGAAATCTTTCTGGCCGTGGATCTGGCCCCGTGTTTGTATAAAACTGTGTTTGACGCATCCCAATGGCCGCACTGAGGCACGCGGCCTCAAAATAAGAAAGGAGAATGTATTTCTTTACCCCCCCCCAGTTTAAACTGCATGTTTCCAGAACAGCTACACAAAAGGATCGGCAGCATCTGCAGACCAAGACTGCTGAGGCCTTAATAATGATTAATATTTCTACGCCTCCTTCTTCACTCGTGTCTCCCTCATCAATATTAATTAAGCCATTAAGAAGCAGCCCTCTGCATTGTCAGAGAGGCTCTCTCTGCAGATTTAGGCTGCACCCACGTCTGTGGGCTATTTGGGGAAATATCGCAGTGCACTACAGCCTTCGACAACTTAACCACCATGCAGGCACTGTCTCTAAATGCACTGTGCCAGTGTGTATAAGTGCGAGACAGAGATTAGACACAGTGCGGCAGGTTTGGTACGTGCTTCAGCCAGAGAAGACACAAATAAGATACGTAGGGCGGAATATATTGTTCCTCTGAAATGCCTGAAATCTTTTTCGTTTACTTACCTTAGTTAAAACAATGTATGGTTTTCATATTCAGGAAATGTTCCTTTTTATTTCAGAAGAATCTGAGCCCCAAAGGACTGTGGGAAAGAAACTCAACTCCTCTGGTCTGATTAAAGCTACACTAGAGGTTCGACCAAACTGCTGTTAGGTCCCCGGCTGACTGCTACCCGGTTCGTCCATCGGATTTAGAGGAGTCAGTCGAAGCAGTTTGACCATCTTAGAAAGACATCATGAGAATGGATATCAGGGCAGGTGCGGTGTGGTACCGGCCACAGGGCAGAGCCAGGACATGAAGAAGGTTTTCCATCTCCTGGCTGGCTGAGGAACGTCTAGGAATCCCCAAGAATGAACTAGAAAGTATGGTGAGGGAAGGAGACGCCTAGTCTGACCGATTCAGGATACTGCCTTTATGATCCTCTGGGGGGCGGGTTGATGATGAAAAATTAACTTTAGTCTCACCCTGCACCCCCCTCCCCCCAAACCTGCTGTATGAATCAGTGTTTTCCGATCCGGTCCTGAGGGACCTGCAGACAGTGCACGTTTTCGCTCTACTGGGAGCTGGAAGGGAGCAGAAATGTGAACTGTCTGGGAGGGAGCGAAAACATGGACCGTGTGGGTCTCTGAGGACCGGGTTGGGACACACTGGTATAAATGCATAATTAACGTCATACTTGAACATCATACGTGTGATCAGTAGTATGACCACCCTCATATCACTACCATAAATCTAACAGCCAAGAGTTCAGAAATATCTCACCGACTAAGGGCCTAATTTGTTGCGTAGATAACATGCTAGATTTAAGGTACTCCAGTGGAAGCAGACATCATCTTTGTTCACTTACATTTAGCCCAGACTACCTTAAATTCGACAAGTTATCTTGCTAACCTAAAAATCCAGCATCGTGATGCAGGCTCCAGGTCTGAAGCCAGTCTTCACGGCACCACTTCCAAAATGAAATCGGAATTTATTTGGCGCTAATGCCAAGCTTGCGTTCTAACAATTTATTTTTCACGTCGAAGCAGCCACGAGCAATATAATTTTAGATGAATCTATATACTTTCAATAGTTGTTAGCAAATGTATCCCCATCACTGCATGTACTCTTTTATTTCTTGGACAACAACAAATGACATAAGGGATAATAGAGAGCCTGCTGACTAGCTATTGGTACAGCTACAAACATAGCGATAAATGCTGTGCTGTTCTGCTGATGGCATGCGGTTTACAAAGAAATCACAGAAATGCCTTCCAAACGCAGTATGAATCAAATCAATACTTCACAGTAGAGTTGAAGCTTCACAGTAGAGACGTTGCTCTGTTTATCGTTATCTACAGATTATCTGATACACTCGATCCTTGTTCCTTGTTGATGTACTGATACTCTTATAGGGATATAGGGAGAAAGTTAATGGAAAAAGTAATTTACTGAGTTAAGGATTTAACAGCATGAAGGAGAAACAGTTACACTGATTAGTGTCAAAGGTGCTCCAGCACTCATCATGCCGTTCAACCTCTTCTCCTTAGTTTGTTTAGGTCTTACCTTGTCACAATTCATTTAAGACCTTTAATGTAATGCTCGATCAGCGGTGCCCTTGGCTTTGGTCGTTTCATCCCAATAAAACAAAAATCTATTATCACTCTGTCCGTGAAACAAAATAAGACACCAGAGGGTTGAATGTTTCTTTGCGGCAAAGCCAATAAACAGTGAAGATGCCGATGGATTCCGCGCAAAGTAGCTATTCTTTAACAGATAATGAACAGAACTCTGTGAAGAAGGCCGACATCGTTGCTAACCGGAAAGGTCTAGATCAAGTATAGACATCGCTTCATTCTCAAAGTGGTGAGTGGCAATGCAGATCACACATGCTTATACGGAGTGGACCAAATCCCCAGCCATGGAAAGAAAGAGAAAATCACAATTTGCATGTTGGCCCCCTTTCACGAGGGCAGGGGCAGGCCTTATCCGCTCGACCATGTTACAACAGCGAAGCTGAACACAGCGCCAGCGATCAGGCACATGCTGGCAGACCTGATACCCACTCTAGTCCCTTACGAGAGGAGGAATGAGCCACTTTCCCATCATGCAAGTGGGCAATTTCTTTCAAGAGCTGAGATTAAGTGCATGCTGGGAATTAATGTCAGGGGACACTGGGGTGAGCGATATAGCTCCTTTGGCAGGTGTGCGGGCTACTTGGCGTAAAGAATGGAAGACAGGAAGTAGTAATACAGCATGTGTAAAACATTAGCCTGTGACGGATACCTCTTGTCACTAACCCTAAGCTAATCTGTGCATCATGACTGAAAATCCCTATCAGAAAACAGATCAAGACTTCCTTACATGGGTGAGAGAAGACAGCCCAACGGAAGTCATGTAGGTTGATTTTTTTTTCCACAGACATTTTTAATTCCTGTAGTTGTCTTACAATATCGACCATTCACTTCACTTGCTGACTCACCAGAGAAGGCCAATGTGTTTGCCGAAGCCTATATGACAAAAGAAAGTGATTTCTCCCCCCCTTTTCAAGTCTATAGAAAGGAATTGAATTATTGTGCAATTTTGCACTTCTTGGAATTAGAGATAACTAGCACACAAGGAAGAAGGAAGCAGCATCAATGGGGAAAGAAAGCAAACGTGGAATGATGGTTCCGGAATTCCAGTCGCACATCTATACCTTAATCTCGATACGTGTTTACCAGCACATGGATGAGGTAGCAGGACAAGACAGATGTCAAAGACACAGACAACATTTGTATCTACTAGGCCCAACAGAAGCGCTTTTACTATCAGATTGACTGCACTGACTTTATGACTCCGGAGGGTGGATGTAGCTGGTCAGATAGATGCTTGTGCTTCACCACATTGTAGACAGATGGAAGAATTTTCCGCCCCTCAGGGTTTTGCCTTGGAAAAAGAGGCTGGTGGAACCTGTTGTGTTACTAGTATGTTGTCGTATTTGTTATATATGGGCGATGTTATATGTTTGTTATGTATGTTGCATGTATACTGTAAACCATCACGACCACCCCCACGTGAAGCGACTAATGTTAGACATAAAATGTTGAAGATAAAAACGTTGGACAAAAATGGTGCATGTCAAGGTCTGGGATATATTAGACAGCTAACATTCGGTACTCATAGTCGAAAAGTGCAATGTAACTGTGGAACTGTGGCGGGGTTTAACGATCTGAGTGACTTTGACAAGGGCCAGATCACTACGGCCAGACGACTGGGTTACAGCATCTCTGGAATGGCAAGACTTGTGGGGTGTTGATGGTCGGCTGTGGTGCGTGCCTACTGGCGGAGGTCTTAGGAGGGAAAACCACGAATCGCCCATAGGGTGATGGGCAGCAAAGACTCGTTGATGCAGCTTACTATTTGCTATACACTGTTATGTATCATCATGTTCTGTTTAAGTTTGAAGGGAGGTATGCCAGCACGTATATTAATATACTTATATAAATGACTGTAAAGCTTTTGAATCTTTGATTTTGTCAGTTAAATGATCCCACTCCAGGCAGGTGCGGCCAGTGGGTGGCACCGATGCCATGTGAGTCAGGGTGAATGCTGATACTTTGTGACTTTGCGTTTTTCCTTCACAGACAAGCGGCTCAGCGTTCACGGGGGTCAGCCTAGCCGTCACCTTCCCAGGCCTGACAAGAGATGCTCCTGTGAAGATCGAGGACCTTCCTCAGTGACTCGTGGAGACGTTCGGTCTAAGTTTAGCTAAGGGGACTAAGCAGCACCACGGATGCCGTGATTTTCTCAGAGATATTGTACAGAGAACTTAAGCGTCGAAAGGCTCGACATGAGTGCAAGGTGGGGTGCTCGCATTTCGAGTTTTGTACATCAGCGGGACCAGTCTATGTCCGTGTATTTACAACAGCCGATGGAACAGCACCTGGCTCCGGAATTTCATTAAGTCTGCTAATTGCATATTCGAAGCTCAGCAATTTCAAATGTTTTGTTCGGGAAACGTGCAGTGGGGGGACTGCAGCATGTGTGGGCCTGTTTTCCTAATGAGAAAAGGAGCAGGGACAAAAAAATGAATAATGGAAAAAGTCATAATTAATTTGAAACAAGGCGGAAAGGAGATGTGAACGAGACGGTTCTCTGGGTTCTCTTGCTAATTAACAATGGTTTCATATGCATGATAAAATTAAGGCAGATGCCATTTACATCCAGGTGTCAGTAGGTAACAAGGCTAATTGTACTTGGGTTGGATGGCCAACGTGGCTATTTGGAACCAGGTGTAGCTAGCAGGCAGATGTTATTTGCACCCAGATGCCAGTAGGCAACAATTTTATATCATTATCATCCATCCATCCATCCATCCATCTATTCATCCATCCATGTTCTCTAATTGCGGGGGGTCCATAGCCTATTACGGACGAACAACCTAGGATGGGGCGCCAACCCATCGCAGGGCACACTCACACACCATTCACTCACACACGCACACCTACAGGCGACTGGGTAACGCCAACTAACTTCAGCATGTTTTTGGACTGTGGGGGGGGGGGGGGGGGGACGACCCATGATGACCCGGGGAGAACATGTCGTTGTTGTTACCACAATTACTGTATTATTATTAGTATTAGTATTATTACAGCTTTTGTATCCCGCTTTGGTACCTTCAGCCATTGAATTGACGTGAAACCATGCAAGCGACACAGTATTGATGTTTTTGTGGAGCCAGTGGGCTGAGACTCAGAAGGCACTAGGTGTAAAGAGCCGAGCAGATGGGCAGATGCCATTTGCACCCGGGTGCAAACAGACACTTCATAAAATGAATGTGGAATGAATGACTAGCACCAAAATGCTTCAGAAATGACTGCAAGACTGTCCTCAGACTTGCTTAACAAGGAAAATAATTTTTTCAGTCATAAAATTATGAATTTCAATAGTGGATACTACTTTATTGATGCTCACATAAATAGCGTCTAAAAAATTATACTTGTCTACTGTGACAGTGGCCAGAGGCAATTCTTACATATTTTAAGGTGGGGGGCATGCGAGAGGTCATTATTCATACAGAGGGGCCAACCTTCTCATTAGTCAATGGAATGTTTTGGATAAGTGGGTGACAGGCGAGGGGGCACTTCAGGGACCAATAAGCTTTTAGCTGAGGCCAGTACCCCATTGGCTCCACCCCCTGTATACACCCCTCACTCAGCTCACACCCTCGTTTCCTCCAGGTGCTCCATGCTGGTGAGAGTTCTATCCATCCATCCATTTTCCAAACCGCTTATCCTATTGGGTCGCGGGGGGTCCAGAGCCTATCCCGGAAGCAATGGGCACGAGGCAGAGAACAACCCAGGATGGGGGACCAGTCCATCGCAGGGCACACTCACACACCATTCACTCACACATACACACCTATGGGCAATTGAGCAAGTCCAATTAGCCTCAGCATGTTTTTGGACTGTGGGGGGAAACCGGAGTACCCGGAGGAAACCCCACGACGACATGGGGAGAACATGCAAACTCCGCACACATGTAACCCAGGCGGAGACTCGAACCCGGGTCCCAGAGGTGTGAGGCGACAGTGCTAACCACTGCACCACCATGCCGCCCCTGGTGAGAGTTCTACTTACACGAAAATGTTCTGAGGGCAGAACGAAAAAAAAAATGATCGTAGAGATAACCAATCGGATTATGGAAGAGGTGGATCCGAGCAACTAGAAGAGGCGGGGCCAAGACATCTGATTGGCTGGTACCACCTCCTCTGAACCAATCATTTTTCATTGTACCCTCAGAACATTTTTGCATAAATAAAACTCCCATGAGTGTTCTTCATTCCAGCCCCCCCCCCCCCCCCCCCATTTTAAGGACAGAGTGTTCAGGGGAGCTGATGCCTCCAATGCCTAATGGACTCTGTATCCTGGCTCTGGATCACAATATCTCTGGGGGGGCAGAGATGGGCAGGAGGTGTCAGGCTGTAAAAGGAGCTGTTCTTCTGAAATACACTGACTTATTTGTTGTGTTACAAACCTGTCCTGGTTCATTTCACACATAGCACGTTTTATATAGCCTTAACTTCCTGTTAGTGATAATACCCGGTGAATTTTTCATAGGTTATGCAACCGAAATTGGGTGACATGGGTGTGCAAAAAATTAAGCATTGATACCTCACATCGCCAGGTGCTAGAATGATGTCCCTGTTTGGTGAATCGGTGTCTCTAAATTGCCTTAGGGTGTGTTTATGTGCTTGAAATTATTTGCCAAGTACATTGGAATGCTTCTCTAGGCATATCCATTTTTTCTCTCCTTTGAGTTTAGGGCCAGACTGCAGCTTCAGGCCACTTATTCAGCTCCTCTGGAGCCCTTATAGGGGGGTTTAGGGCCTTGCTTACGGTCCAATGGGTAGATGAGTATTCTGTGAAGTCTAGGGCATGAACCAACAACCTTCGAATCAGAGACATAGTGGCTTAACTTGCTGAGTCACACTCCACCACTGTGTCTGTGTCTGTGTGTGTGTGGATTAGGTTTATATTACATTTTGAGGACCAATGTCCCCACAATGTGATGAAAACCTGTTATTTTGACAAGGTGGCGGCCATTTCTTAGGTCCTCACAAAGATCTGTGAATGCAATCAGAAAAGTAAAAATGCCAAAAGTCTAGTATTTTATTTAGTTACTTGTGGTTAAGGTTAGGGATGGGTTGGGGTTAAGGTCGTCATGTTGGGATTAGAGTTTTCCCCATAGAAATGAATGGAGAGTCCCCACAAAGATATAATTACAAACACGCATGTGTGTGTGTGTGTGTGTGTGTGTGTGTGTGTGTGTGTGTGTATCTGTGCCCTATGACAGCTTGGCATCCTGTCTAGGTTACACACCTGCTATGCTGCTTGGCACAGGCTCCAAGTCCCCCTCTGTGATCCTGTACTGGATAACTGGTAGCAAGACAAATGGATGCCCAAGTAAAATTCCATTTCCCTTGTAATGCGGCCTGCAGTGAACACTGCAGTTATAAACGGCAGGATTTCGGAGAGCGGTCCTCAGACATTAGATAAGTCACTAGCTCATTCATGCATGGGCACCACAATTACAGACAGTGATATATCAGGCTTTATGGGGGTATTTGCTTCAGATTACTGGGAAGCATTTGGCAGGCTTTAAAAAGAGTCAAATATTATGGTCTTGGGGTGCTTTTGATGCATGTGGGCAAGAGCACTTGGGCAGTCAGTCTTCTACCTTTGCATGTCGCATTTAAACTTGCAGCTCAGCCAGTGTGGCTGGCTGAAGAATGGAGGGAAGCAGATTTTCTCTCAGATATGGAATTCTTCCACTACTGGGAATGTTACTGCGGCTTGGCACAGATTTTACAAGTCAGCACTTGGTACCTACAGTATACAAGACCCATGTACTGTTTAAATTCATACTGATTGCTAATCAGGAACGAATTCATCGAAATTGATTTGTGAGACATAAGTTGTGCTGGCAGCTGAAGATGCCACAATTCACGTCGGATCATGCTGGAAGGTTTTGCATGCTGGTGATGGACGGATTGTTCAGTTGTTCACATGGAGTAGTAGGTGTAATGTTATGTCTATCCATCCATCCATCCATCCATCCATCCATCTTCTAACTTGTATCCTTGTCAGAAGCATGTGGTGGGGAGACAGGCAGAGATATATCCCGCCACCCTGGAAGGGATGCAAGTCCTTCACAGGACAGTTGTGTACGTGAAACATCTGCAAGCGTTGAATGTTATCATAAAAATACATACAGTACCAGTGAAAAGTCTGGACACTCCAAGCCACCTACAAAGGAGAGTGATAGTGTCACGTGACATGACCTAACCAGAGAGTCAAAGAAAAGAGGCCAATGAGAGCTCAGCATATATGTAGGACCTCCTTCAGGACAGCTAAGTGTCCCAGGAGTCTATCGTATGAACCTGGCACAGAGGAGGAAGCCGGCTCAGCCAGTCCCTGAAGCAATTGGGGTTAAGGGCCTTTTCAAGGGCGCAGTGGTGGGATTTAAACCGGCAACCTTCTCAGTCCAAACCCGCAGATCTGCCCCCCCACCCCCCAACAAATTCATTTTTTGTTTATTTGGTCAATGCATAATTTGATGTATGTTATTTTATAGTTTTGGTGTCTTTAGAATCATTCTAAACTGTAGAGATTAGTACAAATTAGTATAAATGAATCTTTCTATGGGTAACTTTTGACTGTATAGATTTTTCGCAGCCCTGAAGAATGAGGGCAGATCTTCATGCTGTTCTCTCATGCCATCTCTCCAGGAGGACCTGCGGTCACACACTTCACGTTCCCCAGGAGCGGAGCGCAGTGCACTGCCAGACGGGGCCCCGTAAAGCACCTGTTCACACAGCCTGTTTACACGTCGCCTTGCAAGTCCAAGACACGCCAACCCCTCATACCACACGCACAAGTCACTCTGCGTCTGGCACATCTGTAGCTGATACGCTTCGTAAGTCCCTAACGAGGCTGAGTAGAATTACTATGTTACCATATTTATGTATTTACGTAACATTGTACATTCATAAGAAGCCATGTGACCTGTGACAAATTGCTTTACTAACACAGAAACTTTACCAGACAGTGCCAAGGTGAGCAAAATTGGATCTGTGCCCAGGTCCAGAAGGTTGTTGATTCAAGTCCCATAGCCTGCACAGTAATCATAACAGCGCTGAGTCCTTGAGCAAGACCCTTAACCCCAAGGACAGAGGTTGACCTCAAGCATTCCCTAATTATACATCGCTCTCGATCAAAGGGTTTGCTGAATAAATGAATATAATTTTACCAAGACTGCACGCACCAAGACTGGAGAGCTAAGGGGAGTAACTGACCTTGCACGCCATCAGCTTTCAGTGACAGAGACGCCATGTACAGTCTTGAGTCGCTAACTGCCCCATTTTGCTAAGTAGCCTTTGCGGGACCCTTATTAGTTTTTAGCTGGCAGGAAGTGTGCAGTAATGCATAGGATCTGAAGGTAGCGCAGCCAGGATTAATGAGCTGTCTTCAGAAAAAGGATTATAATAGTCTAGACAGAGTTATTCTACTATTTATTTGGCGAATGGTGCTGTAAGATGGGAAAATTGCTGTAATACAAAAAAAAACCAAAACAAAACATGTTCATATAATTAATAACAATAAGTAGTTAAATATTTGTGTGATGCACTGCTTCAGTTTGGATATTGAGCACTACATGCCTGAAGATAGACCCTCAACCTTTGCTTCATTACACATCTGACAGCACCTTGTACATTATGGAAGAACAGTCTGAAATATTTATGGAGAAGAAACAAATTTGCCTGTTGAAAGTGCAAAATATATGCATAAATACTCTTTTAAAAACTTAGAACAACTAAGAATTTTCTTTGTCTTTCTTCCCTTAATAAATGCGGATTTAACTTTGCTAAATAATTCAAAAGTGCATTTTAATATGGTTTTCAAAGGGGGTTAGCTCCGGAGCATGTCTTGTGCATGTGTAAGTTCCCCAGATTCTGAAATCTGTTGAAGTAAGGTGAACTGCAACCCTTGGGTTTAGCGCTCGCTTTTATGTCATAATCGTGTCATTGGCTGAACTCTTAACTGCCATGTCAAGAGCCAACCAACAGAGGGCGCTAAAGGCCTCACCTTAGAGACTGGGAGACTCACCTTATGACCTGCTGCAGTAGCTACATGACGTAAATTACATTTATAGCTGGGCTAAGCCTCTGTGGGATCGTTTCATAACTTCGATGGACTGATTTTAGCTAATGCTTCGATATGTGATCTTTGCCTTTTCTTTATTTGGAACCTGAGTAATACAGTGACTCCCTGTTTTGCAGTAGCTAGCATGTTGCTATGGTAACAAATAACATATATATGTTGAAAACACGGGGGCGGCATGGTGGTGCAGTGGTTAGCACTGTCGCCTCACACCTCTGGGACCCGGGTTCGAGTCTCCGCCTGGGTCACATGTGTGCGGAGTTTGCATGTTCTCCCCGTGTCGTCGTGGGGTTTCCTCCGGGTACTCCGGTTTCCCCCCACAGTCCAAAAACATGCTGAGGCTAATTGGAGTTGCTGACTTGCCCGTAGGTGTGCATGTGTGAGTGAATGGTGTGTGAGTGTGCCCTGCGATGGGCTGGCCCCCCATCCTGGGTTGTTCCCTGCCTCGTGCCCATTGATTCCGGGATAGGCTCCGGACCCCCCGCGACCCAATAGGATAAGCGGTTTGGAAAATGGATGGATGGATGGATGTTGAAAACACCCCATCTATCTATTCATCCATCCATATTCTGTAACCGCTTGTCATATTCAAGGTTGGGGGGGGGA
Source organism: Brienomyrus brachyistius (assembly GCF_023856365.1). NCBI lineage: Eukaryota > Metazoa > Chordata > Actinopteri > Osteoglossiformes > Mormyridae > Brienomyrus > Brienomyrus brachyistius. The sequence continues at coordinate 2,613,869 of NW_026042322.1, read as the reverse complement.
TCTGGACCCTATCGATGCAAGACGGCCCTTGAGTACCCAGAGGAAACCCCACAATGACACGGGGAGAACATGCAAACTCCACACACATGGAGCTAAGAAGGAAACTCGAACCCAGGTCCCAGAGGTCTGGGGTAACAGTGCTATCCACTGCACCATGCCGCTAAAAACAGTATCTGAAATAATTATATATGACCAGTGACCCAGTTTTCACATCTTGAATATAACCATAATAATATATGTCTGCTTAGAGGGAGCAGAATCTGCACCCAAACCATCCATCTTCCAGCTACTTACTCTGGTCAAGATGACAGGGGGGCACCTTGGATGGACTGCCTGTCCCACACAGGGTACATGGACACTATACAGGAAACAGAGATTCCAGTTAGCCTACCAGTTTGTTTTTATGAGGAAATGTGAATCTACAAAGGAAAGCCACGCGAGACGGGATGAATGAAGAGACAGCGACAGTGCAGAAGGTTGGATTCAAACCCTCAACCCTGCAGTCTGAGGATCCAATGATACCAACCGGAGTCGCACTTCAAACCGAGACTCTGATTTAATACACATGGATATCGGGTCCATTCTCAATAATCTTCATTGGATGAGATGGTCCTGATGTTGTGGTTGGGCAGAACCACCCCCCCCCCCCCCCCACACACACACACACACACACATACACAACAGCTAGCTTACCGGAATCAATATCCGAAATGACTTTGTTCCCTTTTTCATCGTGTTTGCATTCTCGGGAAGCGTGAATTCTTTTCACTAGGAAAGAGCCGATATTTATCTGCATTAGTTACTTCATCGGCTGTGATCATTACAGAAGGTGACCCAGTGTCAGGCAGCATTAAAATAAAAGCAATAAGTTTCACCTTAAAAAGGTTACTTACTCCCAAATGAAACAGTGAGGCTCCACCTAATTTTATTGCCTAATGTCTGTTCTACCAAAACATGTAGCTTAGCTCTACATTAGCTCTAGCAGCATTTGCAATATACCACGTCTAACATCTGAATTCTATCCAAGAGCCTCTGGGTCACTGTGATCCTAACTGCAGATGTAATTGATTTTCATTTGCATGTGTAATATCAACCAATTAAATCTCTCTGCTTTCTTTAACGGGAGCCTAAAATGGAAGTCACTGGTGCATTATGGGAACACGTGCACCACCAGGCGTGTGCCTGAGGAGCTTCTCCTGCTGCAGGAACGTGGCCCCGTCGGCAGCTGCCATGCTTCATAGATCCTGCAACCTGTTGAAATGATAATGAAATGAGGTCCATTTAATCAGGAGGATGAGTAAGATGTATGTGAACTAATTACCGCTATAGCATGAATACATAATACCGAGGGGGGTGATACCATTTATACTAAGAACAAAAAATGTAGTTTTATTATTAATATCAATCCATCTTCAAAATGCTTATCCTGGGCGGGGCGCAGCACACACACACACACACACACACACACACACACAGTCACACACACACACAGCCACACACATACACATAGCCACACACACAGCCACGCACACACACACACACACACGTCGGGTAAACGTATCTTTATGGGGCTCACTCATTCACTTTTATGGGAAAAATGCTAACGCTAACTATGACGACCTTAACCCCCCACCTAACCATAACCATAAGTACCCAAACAAAATACAAGAGATTTTGCATTTTTAGTTTTTTCATTGCAGTCATGAATTTTTTTACAAATTTTCCATATAAGGTATACCTGGACCACACACACACACACACACACACACACATTTGTATTCATATCTTTGTGGGGACTTTCCATTCATTTTCCAACTATGACAACCTTAACCCCTACCCAGCCCTAACCTTAACAAAAGTAACCAAATTAAGTACAAGACTTGATTGCAGTCATAGATTTTTATAAAATTGAGTTTCCCCTTGTTGGTCCCCACAATGTAATGCATATCTGACCCACACACACACACACAAACACAAAACGCAAAATTTTATGGTACGATGTTTGTTTTGTAAATTGCTTCTAACAGAAAGTAAGATTGTTAGTATGTAATACTTCTCACTAAATGCCGTTGCTCATAACCATCAGCCACCATTAGTGCTAATGAATGTTCCAGTCTAAGCATTTCTCCTTCATGTAACATTAACCTGCCAGTCACAAGTAAGGCGTTCGTTCAAAAATAGAAAATACATGCATCTGCAATTCTTCAATATGGGCTCTTTGGGATGTGTCCCATTTCGAAGTCCACTGATGGGCAAGATCCTGTAAGTGAATTTTAGGATAGAATGTCTTTATTGTCATTGTACAGGTAGCAAGACGATGAAATTCAGTCATCGCCTGTCTCGCTCTCCTGAGACACACACACAGACATATACGAGGGGAAGCAAAGATTTGGGCCAGATCCCAGGACCAGCCTTTTATCAAGGGCCCCTGGGGCATTTTGCAGGGTTAGGGGCCTTGCTCACAGACCCAGCAGTGATGTGATTACTCCTGCCAAGCATAGGATTCGAACTGGAGATCTTCCTGTCAGGCGCAAAGGTCCAACTGGCAGAGCTACACAGTGCAATAATGTGTTTTAATAAGCGTTTCAGTCTCTATGGTATACTAGTCATACCCATGAGGTGAGACTGTGTACCTCGATCCCACGCAGCAATCAGCGTGTCTCTTTTGGCTCACTGGCGCCAGCATGAGGATGACGTGGGAAATGAGGCAGGCTGCCGGAGCAGCTGCATAACGACACGCGTGCAGGTGCACGCACTCCAGCCCGGAGTCATGTGACCTTCCAGGAGCGCGGCTGGCAGTGCCACACAGTCTAGGTGCCAGCAAAACTCACGTGCCTGGTTCTCTCTGTGGTGGATTTCAGCTCTGGGTCCAACCTCCACTATTGTCCAAAAAAAAAACGCAGTAATAAAAAAGATGAATTTGCTATACGAATTTCACCTCTCAATTCATTTTTATCAATGTGAAATATCCATCCATCCATTAATCCATTTTCCATACAGGTATGTGGTGAGCATGGAGTTTTCAACATAAAACATACACGAGGTGGACAAAATTATAGAAATACATAAGAATACATTAATATTGCAGACCAAATAAAAAACAGTCACGCTTTGTCTGTTTCTCCAATGTGAGACTTCTGTAGCTACTTAAAAGTCCTTTTTAAACTGTTTTTATGTGATGTGTTAGTTGTTTTGTCCACTCTATGTGTATTTTAAAGTCTAATAACAAACCATGTAAAACTGGTTTGCTTTGCTAACAATCAAATAGTTGTTGCCAATTCCTGTGTGCTATATCCAGATATATGGTTATCAAACTATAACAAATGTCTATAACAAATGTGCAACCCCAGGCTGAAATTTTTTTTAAGAATTTTCCTCACTCCTTTCAGTGTGTTTTCGAAATGACTCTGCGCTTCCAGTGTTGAAAAATACAATAACTGTTCCTGAATCCCATTTCCGTAACAACAGCTCAGACCTTTAAGGTGGTTAAAGCATAAAATTCATTAAAAATAGCAGCCTCTAAAATATCCGCCTCCCTCCGGCTGGGGTCCTGGGAGGCATATGGGGAAACCTGCAAACTAATCAAAAACAAAATTAATAATTATTTTTTTAAATGATTGCAAATAAAATCATCTATTTTCGGATACATAGCAAGATTTCATGTTCGGTTAGGGATGTGGTGAAAATTCTAACTGAAAGCAATAGAGATTTCATCAGTATCTGAAGGCCTAGTAAAACAAAAAATGCTAGTTACTGTAATCATGGTTAACTAATCAATAGCTAATTAAATACTCATTCCCGCAACACAAAGAGCAGTAAAGCATTTTGTTGATTTTTCTACTATTAAGACATTTTACATTCACTCAGTCATCGGGATGATTATTGACAGGTATAAATCAATGATGGTGCCAGTACTTGCTCATTGTGGCACAGTGGATCTTAAAATGTAATAAATCATATATTAAGGATTAGAATATAATTGCCTATCTTAGCAGGTGGAATCGTGAAATTTTTGGGTCACTGAGAAATCAGTTGACGCAAGTATCTAGAGTCTTTGTTTTTTTTTGTATGTTTTTTTCCTGTTTTTAATTGGTTGGTGCTTTACTGGAGCAATTCCAACACAGCACTTTAGGCAGGCATGCAGCAGTAAGACCATCGATCCTGAGGGAACATGGTTTCCTAGAACTTCAAAGAGCAGTTACCGAGGTTACGACTCTCTCCCTGAACGTCAAGCAGATAGAGGGGATCGTCGTCGACGTCAGAAAGACCAGAGGTCTCCTCCACGCTCCGCTGTTCATCGATGGATCTCCAGTCAAGATGGTCAGCAGCTGCAGGTTATTGGGTGTCTAGACCATTGACACCCCCTCCCATGGTCTGTAAACACCAGCTGCAACCACAGGAAGGCTCATTCCTGAAGAGGCTAAAGAGCTTTAGTTTGGGAACCAAAACTCTTGTGAACTTCTACTGCTGCCCCTTTGCATCATGGTGGGAGGGCGTAACACAGCTGCCTAGGACCTCAAACTGCTACAGATTTATTTATTGCGTATTTATTGTTTCAGTCCCCATATTGCACTATTTGACCTCTTATTGCACAGCTCCTTGTCCTGTATTGCACTGCATTTTGCCTTGCATTGTACTGTATTTTGCCTTGCATTGCACTGCATTTTGCCTTGCATTGAACTGCATTTTGCCTTGCATTGCACTGCATTTTGCCTTGCATTGTACTGTATTTTGCCTTGCATTGCACTGCATTTTGCCTTGCATTGAACTGTATTTTGCCTTGCATTGCACTGCATTTTGCCTTGCATTGCACTGCATTTTGCCTTGCATTGCACTGCGTTTTGCCTTGCATTGAACTGTATTTTGCCCTGTTGATCCCCATGCACTTGTTCCAGCTATGGCACAATAATTTCACCAAGTGCCTTAACTTTTAACCACTTAACCAGCGCACACCCTGCTGTCGTCATGGAACAGAGCGGCCATCTTTTCCTCCCTTGCTGCAAAACAGTGTCAATTTTCAATATTTTCATTCTTCCATTTATAGCTGCTCCTGCTGTATGGCGTTGTGATGACTTTTCATCCCATTGTTCTTTAAACAATGCGGAAGCTCTAATGTTCAGTTGAGGAGCGGGAGCATCACCACAAAATCCTGGACAGTGAATCCGAAAGTCGACAAGGTTTAATGCAAGGAATGCTGACAAAGCTCATACATATTCAGCCACAAAGCTCTTAAACAGGAAGTGGAAACCAGGCGAACAGGATGTTACCTAACACACACAAAAGTTACAGATGCCACACAGGCATATGGTCACAATGTACTGGCAGTCTCCCAGAACAAGTCCTATTTGACGTTTTATATAAGAAAATTGGGCCACATAGCTGAGGATCATCATTAGAGTAATTCAAACTAAAATTGAGAAGAAGAGATACAATGTATATATCATAAATATATGCACGGTACAATATTATCAGGATTATCATACATTGTCACTGTGACAATAGGCTGTTCTTACCTGTCTCATCGTTATGATGACGCTGACAGTCTCTCCAGATCTCTCAAAATTATGCGAGTTCTTGGCACACGATATGCAAATCTCATCACCCCTGTGCTCCCCCCGTCACTTCACTCGTGTTTTCATTAATTTTTGATGAACTCCTGGATATTCTAACTTAAATAATCTATGAAAATGATACAGGGATTTATGAGTCACAGAACCGCGGCTCCGTGGGTAACGCCGTAGCCTCACAACACTGGTGGTTTGATTTCTGCCGCCACCGCCGTGTGTGTGTGCTGTTTGCATATCTTTCTTGTGTTGAATTTTTCCTCTAGGTCAGTGGTTCTCGACCCGGTCCTCGGGGACCCCTAGACGATCCACATTTTTGCTGTCTCCCAACTCCCAGTAAAGAGCTGGGAGGGAGCAAGAAGGTGGACTGTCTGGCAGGGACTGTCTGAGGGCCGCGTTGGGAAACACTGGTCTAGGCATTCCACTGGAATTTATACCTTGCCGTCACACTGCACTTGCAGGGCCACAGGTACTTAGTAATTACTCAGTTGGTACTGAAGTACAAATCATGAACTAATATACTGGCTACTTGCGATAAAAGATGCGCCACGATTCAGTACTGATGAACAAACATGAGATCAGTATCTCACTTGTGTTATTCATGACTCGTTCCTTCAGTAGTTCACAAAGGTTTGCATAATTAACAGAGTAACAAATATGGTAAGTGTTTGGGATAAAAGATGTATCACGATTCATTAATGATGAAGTAAGACTTCGTTAGTGATTAATTAATACATAAGTAAGGGCACAGTGCTACATTATTTGTGTCCCTTCAGGTAAAGTGTTACCTAAATTGAGTTTGTGGCTGTCGGGTGATTCATAGGATAAACTGCAAGATCACAAGACCGGGTCACACGACCAATATAGGGTTATGATGGCCCTGTACAGCAGAAGCAGTATAGAAGATAAGTGGATTGTCTCAGTATAGCTTGCCAAGGGAGACTCATTGAAATGGTTGACAGCTGCACTGCACTCTCCAAAGATCCGCATCCCAGAGTACAAGGATCCAACACGCTGTGCACATTCCCGCAGCTGTGCACCTATAAGAGTTTTTTGGCTCTCCTGGTAGGTACTCTTACCCTTTCACAAGAATTTCTGCAGTCCGGTAACGTCTCGGAATAAGGTCGACTCAGCTGAAAAATGACCCAATTTTCTAGCACCGCCTCCACCAAAAAATAGGATATATATCAGTATATTATATTTCAAAGGGTTCATTTAATGTTCCAATTCTGCAGGATCGAGTATCCTGACTTTCAGAAATGATGCTGTCAGTTACTTTTAAAAGAATGCAGTGCGGGGTAGTAACCTGTGATTCTGGCATCATTCTGTATTCGCGAATGAATCTGCATCTCCAGTTTCGATATTTCTTTGAGAATATGTTGTCTACAGTAATCAAACAGCATGAAATGGTGCATGCCGGGGTTTACCATGTAGCTGTAAGATAGTCTGTTGGTCATTAAAGTTAAATGAAGTTAAATATTAACTTTTATAATTCACGTAAACATTTCCATCCATCTTCTAAGCACTTTTCCAGTTGAGTTAAATATATGTAATTACATCACCAGTAGTATTGTGTCCTGAAATATATAAACACCGTAGCAACCCATGGTAAAAATACACTATTTGCACATTGCTACACATCGTTATACTTACACATTAAATTATATTTGTTGTGCAGCCTGAATCCTCAACAATATAAGTTTCATAGATATTTTATTTCACACATATATTTCTGCATTTGGTGCAACAGGCATTTAATCTGCTTTATTTTGGGGTGTATTAGAGTTGTTAATGAATTGATAGCAAGAGGTTACTCCCTGCATAAGTAATTGTTTATCGTTGTTCACGCTTTAAGTTTTAATGCAACTTAAATGATCTCACTGTGCCACACTCGCACAATTGAAGAAATCAAGTTCCCTCTCTGGCTTATGGAAAACAAACAAACAAAGAAACAAACAAAACAAAGAAACAAACAAAACAAAGAAACAAAACAAACAAACAAACAAAACAAACAAACAAACAAAACAAACAAACAAACAAAACAAACAAACCAGCCATCTGCAGCAGAATAAAACAGCAACAACATTTTTACTCATTTTATTTAAAAAGTCCCAAAAAAATAAACCAGTTAGCACACATTCCATTTACAAAATGTCCGTGAGAACAGCTCATAATTTTTAATAATAAACCGATTAAGTAACATTTTTTTAATATTCAAAACAAAAAAAAAGCAAAGTGATAACATGAGTACAATTATGCCTCCCTGCCTATTTACGTCAGTGGAGGTTCATCCATGTATAGATTTTACTCAGATACAAAATTAGCCAGGACCTATGAACAAAACAGCTTTTAAGTACTTATGTGTCTTATTGCCCAGTGTGTGTTGGCAAAGGTGAATTCATGTGACCGCTGTTCCTCTCCAGAGGTGAGATGAGAATATTCTATCACCGATTCAACACAGTCCCAGAACAGGTAGAGCGCAGACAAAACCTGCAGCTCGGTTCCCAATTCAATATATATGTATATATATCGCACGTAAAATTTAAATGGATTCATTTATAGCACAAACAAGTGACATCACAGGTCAGATATCATGGCATAATCAATACCACCAGAAATATACAGACTCGGCTGTTTTTATAATCCATTTAGAAATATATTATCAGCTTTACTGATTCTTTCTTATCCAAACTAGATATACAGTAGTTATTTTAAGTGGCCATAACCACCTCAAAGGCAATTTTACTCTTATAATACTCTTATTTTGTATTTTGTCTTATGTGTGAGAATACAGCATGCACCTAAAAGCTAATGTGCAAAGTGTAAAATATGAAAAATAATCTTCATCAGTTTGCAATTGACTGAATAAGCAATAAAACTATAGAACTATACAATACAAAATTCATCAGTCACTTGCAGGACATTAACTGAATTGATTAGAACTGGGGTCAAAATCAGCTGCTAAAGCCTTTAAATGTGGCACAGAAATTTATTTGGCATTTTTAAATAAACTGTAATGGTATTAATATGTAAATATGTATCTGATTTTAACAAAACATACACAGTATAATGTATGCCTTCTGCGTTTGTTATGTGTAAACGTTTGTTTTGTTTTGTGATTACTAATACTACTACCCTGATCTTCAAACTGAAAGGGTGGAAGGGAGAGGAGGAGAAGGGAGGGTTAAAACTCCAATACGGAAAACAACAGCAAACGAAAACAACAAACATGGAATATATTTTACAGCAAACGAAATTTAAGAATTCACTTCTCTTTTACAAATTAAAACCAAAGAAAAAGAATTTATTTCAAATGGCAAGCATCGCAAAGTATTTTTTACGAACACCGAATGATCAAAGAATTGGATATACAGGAAAGTTTAGAGTAATAGTAATAAATGACACAACTTTAACATTATACTTCCAATAGCATGAACATATTTGGCTTGGAAGAACATGGAACGGATAGCCTGAAGCGTATTTTTAACATCCTTGCAGATTAAGTTGAACAACCATTATGGAAACAGATTTATTTAAAAGCCATTTTATTTGTGAAAATACTTAAAAAATATTTTCGTATGATTTGTTCGTTAAAAAAAAACAAAACAAAAAAAAGTCAAAACATCTCACGTCTTGATGCAGTTTAAGTTGAGTGTGCTTAAGTCATAAGGAATCCAGGATTAGATAATGGCTGCAACGAAAACAAGTTCTGGCCTCGGTGGCAACTTCGGGGTTTGGATTACAGTACTTCCAACGGCAGCTGTGCATGTCAGTCAAGCCTGGCCTCAAACAAGTGGTGTGGAGACAGAGGAGAGGCTGATGCCATCGTCCTTGAATGATACCATCCCAACGGCAAAAAAAAGAACACACACGAAAAAAAAGAGAAAATGTCTTTGTGATACCGGATGCACCGTGTGACCAATTCAGCCAAAGACCATGATTAAAACCATTGTGTAAGGCACTCATTAGGTTCGTGTCAATCAAGAGAAATTGGTCATACTGACATTCATCCCCATGTCAGGCCTCACGTAGGGACCAGCATGCATTGCGTTTGGAAAGTCTGGAGTCATCACGCGGCCGTTTTCTCCGGTGCTCCCAGTTATCGACAGCCTCGCTTTGTTCTTCATTGCGTCCGAGAAGGTCATCTAAAAAAAAAAAAACAGAGATTCGTGGTCAAAACACGCGTTCGCTCACCTGCCTCCGGATTCTTAAAATTCTTCACAGACACGTACAAATTACGGCAAGCGGATGGGGAGGAAAATGGCCGATCTTAGCCGGAAGCAGAAGCTAACGGGAAGCTAACGTGAATACAAATGCAAATAAGTCGTGTTACCCCAGCTATGCGTTTCATAAAAAACAAAATTTTAAAACTAAAATTGCGTGCACATGGCTTTGCAACTCCACAGACAAGTCAGCAACATGGATGTAGAAAGAAAAAAAAAAAACAACAAAAAAAACTAATGATGCTAAATTACTAGGGGTTTTAGCAAAATTTAAAAAAAAATACATACGATCAATTGGCCAACTTCCTCTTTTAATAACTTTAAGAACGTGACAATGAAGCCAGAGCGTGCACTGATAGTGTGGTATGAAGACCTCGTTCCTACCCCCTAAATTTTTACACTTTCGATCCCATATACGTTGTAACCTTCCTTATAAGTTGCAAAATTCTGCGAATTCTGCGAGGAAGTTGGGTTAACATTCTGTGCCACCTTCATTCTTTTGGCCTCGGCTCTGGACTTGTAACAGAACTCAATCAGAGCCACCAGCATGGCCAAACCCAGTCCGCCAACGAGGATGTAGAAGACCCCAGCCACGTTGCTGAGGCTGAGAGCGCTTGTCTTCTCCTATGGATGTAAAAAAGGAGAGGCTGATGAGAAGGAGGCACTGATGCGGGCTTACTGAAGAGATATAAACTTTAGCTACTTACAAATTACTTAACGTGA